>NW_025114146.1:0-1002 GCF_004010195.1 Chiloscyllium plagiosum
ATATTCAGCAACCTCCTGACATTATTAGAGGATCTATGGCCGTTCTCAAACCAGTCTGATCGTTTCTGACAATCTTTCGAATCTTTTAGCGAGAGCCTTGGGCAAAATTTTGAAATCAGAGTTCAGAAATCAGATGGGCCTTAATGAGGCACACTTCTCTGTAGTCTTCCCTTTCTTAAGAATGAGAGAATGGATGGTTGGAGATGATCATGACTGGACGAGTCATTATACATGAACAGCATTGGTCCCGATGATATACTTATGAATTCCTTATAAAGCTAACTGGGGAGGTCGTCAAAGCCAGGCGCCTTCCCACTCTGCATCTGACTCAGAGCCTCCTGTCCCTCCTGTACTGTTAAAGGGGCATTGAGAAAAGATGCTTGTTTAGGAGTTGCTCTTGAAAGATCCAAGTTCTTAAAGAAAGACTCCATCTTAGCCCATTCATCCTCACACTCAGACTGCTATAGTTCAAAATAGAATTTCTGGAATACTGTATTGATCTGTTTGGAGTCACAAGTGGCCATCCCATTCCCATCTCTGATCGAGGTAATGGCCTGGGGAGCATTCTTTCTCCCAGAAAAGTATGGTAGATGCCTGTGCACTTGTCACCATGTTCAAACTGTTTGATAAAGGAGAAATCCTTCCTTGCCGTCTATGTTAATGTTAGTTCAAGGAAGAGCTGTAACCCACTGCAACTTAATCAATGATGGCTTATCAAAATATGCCTTCTCTGTGGTCTTTTATATGCCTCAAGCAGGCATTTTTTCTCCCCTTTCTGTCGTTTCTGACTAGTGGAGTAAGAAATGAGCCTGTCAAAAGCCTTAGCAGTCTCCCAAATAATGGACAGGTTACTGGCCATGTCCGAATTGATGGATAAAAATACCTTAAATTTGTTAAGAAAATATTTAATAAACTTACTATCCCTCAGAATAAAGGAATCCATTCGCCAATGTCGAACGCCTACCACACTACTCTTAAGCTCAGTCTCCAAACAGACTGCAG
>NW_025114147.1:0-1002 GCF_004010195.1 Chiloscyllium plagiosum
TTTGTCCACCACAGTCCAACACCGGCACCTCCAAACCATGGATACCATGGATTATTACGTAGATTATGCACAATGGCAAAGAAAGGCAGTGGAGTTTGTACTTTTGTGCACCAATATTGACTTGTGTACAAATATTTAAGGTACCATTAAATAGAACTAGTAGCAGAGCAGCTAACACAGATTAGGTTTTGTGTGTTCCTTTCAATTCCTCCTTATGTGGAAGTAGAACAAAGGGTTGAGAAGATTAAGAATAAAATTAAAGAAATTAGAAATTACTGTGGTTCTGGGACTGAATATAGATAATAATTCATAGGTTTGTATTATTTCTCACTTAGCTATACTGCTGGTATTTGCTTTGGTGTAACAAACTGTCCTATTGATATTAATGCATCATGGGAAATTGTGGATTAATCAGAGATTGACCAACAACTGGTCCATTCAAGGTTTAGAAATGAGATGATTAACCACTTAAATGCATGGCTGTAATGAATATGTATTGGAAGTAAATAGCACATATATTGCTGCTGATGCCATTGTAGAGGTTTGAGAGGTAGATGGATCCCAAAGGCATTGAACTGGTGAAATGAGTGATGCATAGATAATGAATGATCTAATGGATCAAAGGATTGAATGTGGTATTTGGCTAACAGCTAAGATCTTGGAAGAAACATGGACAATGGTGAACTGCTGAAACGGGTCTGGACATGTTTCTGTGTGAGCAGCCCTGGCCTGAGCTGCTGAGCCGGACTGAGAATCCGGTGAATAGTGACAGCCGAAAGCTGGTTAATTAACTAGACACAGTTGGTGTCAGGAGCAGTCACTGAGTAGAAGGGGCATTGTTTCATTGAAACCTGATTAATTGCAATAAACATCCCAAAAGGACATCGCTATGGAAAGTTTCAACACTCGCTGCTAATTGTAGTCTGAGAATTATGGAGTCATTGTGGCAGTTTAATGGCTCAGGCTGATTTTAAAAACAGCATGAAACTGCTCGAAGATAGA
>NW_025114148.1:0-1002 GCF_004010195.1 Chiloscyllium plagiosum
CATCCGAGGAGCAGGAAATCAACGTTTCAGGCAGGAGTCCTTCATCAGGTATTAAATGTTGCCTAGCCAGCAATGCCCTCATCCCTTGATTGAGTAAAAAAAAGTCATATCATATTTGTCTTTAGCCCTAATTGTTTGGGGTAATGAATCAAAATACATTTTGGTTGTAATAGAGTGTTCGATGGGAGATGCAGGGGAAAGATTTGAAAGAGGTCTGAGGAGTAACTTTTTCAAATAGGGTTTGTTCTGTACAAGCTGTCAGAGAAGGTGGTAGAGGCAGCTACAATTACAATATTATCAATGGCAAGTTACAATAATTGATATCAATATAGCACCTTTAATTAATTTATATTCATTCATGGGATGTGGGTGTCACTGGCTAGGCCAGCATTTATAGCTCATTCCTAATTGCCCAGTTGACAATTAAGGCTCAACCACATTACTGAAGCTCTCATCAGCCATGATTGAATAGCCAAGCAGACTCAATGGGCTGAATAGTCTAATTTCTGCTCCTATATTTTATGGTGTCAGTCACATGTAGGCCAGGCCAGGAAAGGATAGCACTTTCTTTCCCTAAAGGGCATTAGTAAACCAGGTGGGTTTTTACACAATCAGCAATGGTGATGTGGTTATCATTAGGACCATCTTATAATTCCAGATTTTCACTGAATTCAGATTTCACCATCTGCCCTTGGTAGGAATCAAACCCATATCCTCAGAAACCTAACCTGGGGTTCTGGATGTTAAGCCCAATAACATTACAGAACCGACTGACCATGCATGGACTCCGGACAATGTGAAAAAGAGTCCCTCTCTCACAACACGCTCCAGGTCATCTCCTCTGCCCTGAAGCTCTTCAGCCACGTCCTCAAACAGACCCGCTACCACAGCCACATCTCCCTCCTCAGCACCTGCCTACGGAACCGATTGACCCCGCATGGACTCCGGACTACGTAAAAACGTTGTCAGATATGTGGAACAATCCATCTTCCGCAGCTACAC
>NW_025114149.1:0-1002 GCF_004010195.1 Chiloscyllium plagiosum
GTGAGGCAGGAGCGAAGGACTGCTGGGACGGTGTGTCTGAACTTTTAAAAACCTTAGTTCAGACGTCGGGGCCTACATTTGCCGAGGGTTGCAAGGGAGGAGCAAAGGACTTCTGGGAAGGTGAATCTAACGTTTTAAAAACCTTAGATCAGGCGCCAAGGCCTTCATTTGCTGAGAGGTGCGAGGGAGAAGCGAAGGACGCTTGGGAAGGTGAGTCTAATATTTTAACAACCTGTGTTCAGGCATCGGGGCCTCCATTTGCCGAGAGGTGTGAGGGAAGAATGAAGGACTTCTGGGAGTTTTTAAGTGTGTGACATCTAAACCCGAGGTCATTCACCATCAAGCCGCCCTCCTACCTACCTCTTCCAACCTTCCTAAGATTCTGTAAACTGGGTAAGATTTCAGGTTTCTGATTTTTTCCCTCTTCTCTTCCTTTGTTTAGATCTGTGCGGATTTTTAGACTACTGGGATATGGATGTCAGTGCAGTTGCATGTTTCTCCTGCAGAATGTGGCAGGTGAGAGACACTTCACATGTTCCTGTCGACTACGTCTACGGGAAGTGCAGCCAACTCCAGCTCCTTGAAAATCAAATTAGGGAACTGGAGCTGGAGCTGGATGAACTACGAATCATCCGGGATGCTGAGGGGAAATTGAGAAGATGTACAAGAAGGTGGTCACTCCCCAGACACAGGATAGGACAGCTGGGTTACTGTCCGGGGAAGTAAATGGAACCGACGGTCACAGCAGGGATTCCCTGTGGTCAATCCCCTCAGCAATAAGTTTCGCGATTTGGATACTGCTGGTGGGTACAGCCTACCAGGGGAAAGCCATAGTTGTCAGGTCTCTAGCACCGTGGCTCAGAAGGGAAGCGGGGGAATAGAACAGCGTTGGTGGTATTGGATTCAATATTTTGGTGGTTTGACAGGGGATATTGTGGTCAGGAATGGGACTCCTGGAAGGTATGTTGTATCGCTGGTGCCACGGTCCGTGATATCGCCCAT
>NW_025114150.1:0-1002 GCF_004010195.1 Chiloscyllium plagiosum
ACATGGAAAGTGTAGAATCATGCAGATTTTCCAAGTGATAAAGACAGCAATTTTGGTTGGAGACAGTTTCACAGATGAGGGACCATTAATAACCTCCTCCAGTTTGGTCAGAGTGGGAAGGGTTGTAGGGGAGGGTGATGTTTACACATGCAAGAGCTGGAGAATATTATGGGAATGAGTAGATGGATGGAGACACTGGAGGAGCTTACATTGACAGGGTGGGTGCTGGCAATGGGAAGATATCACATAGATAGAGGGTCTTGTAGGAACTGGATCGGAAGAGTCACAGGCATTGGAATAACTTCTGCAGATTAGGAGTGTTACAAAGACTGAGGGGATTGTGGGGCCTGCATAGATTGATCGTGTCTTTAAGAATGGAAGAGTTTATGTAGATACTGAAAGCTTAAACCCAATGCATGCAGTCTTCATTTTAAGACCAGAGCCTTATTATCCCTCATCAGCCAAGGATTCCTAAACCTGCCAGCTTTGCCCTTTATCCCAATGGAGCATACTGGTCCTGGATTCTTGATATCACACTTTGCAAAGCCTCCCATTTGCCAGTTTAGATTAGATTACTTACAGCGTGGTAACAGGCCCTTCGGCCCAACAAGTCCACACCGCCCCGCCGAAGCGCAACCCACCCATACCCCTACATTTACCCCTTACCTAACACTACAGGCAATTTAACATGGCCAATTCACCTGACCTGCACATCTTTGGACTGTAGGAGGAAACCGGAGTAGACACGGGGAGAATGTGCAAACTCCACACAGTCAGTCACCTGAGGCAGGAATTGAACCCGGGTCTCTGGCGCTGTGAGGCAGCAGTGCAAACCACTGTGCCAACGTGCCACCCACCCACAGTTGTTCCTTTTCCTTCAAGCATACTCACCCAATCGATTGGAATCATAATATGGAGGTGCCGGTGTTGGACTGGGGGTATACACAGTTAAAAATCACCCAACACTCTGTTCCAGTCCAACCGGTTTATTTGAAAGCCCGA
>NW_025114151.1:0-1002 GCF_004010195.1 Chiloscyllium plagiosum
CTCACTTTTTTTTAGATAAAAGGAACATACAGATTCTGTCCTCCCTTAATAAGAACTCTGTCTCATCCAGAAAGTGTCCACAAACCTCACATGGTCCGTGAATAAAGATATGTATATACGCCCATTCAGAGTTGGTAATATTATGCCATCAACCAATTAAAAGACATCATCAGCCATGAAGCTGCCATTCAGGATTAGAGTGGTGCCAGAAAAGCACAGCAGGTCAGGCAGCATCCGAGGAGCGGGAAAATCCTGATGAAGGGCTTTTGCCCGAAACATCAATTTTCCTGCTCCTCGGATGCTGCCTGACCTGCTGTGCTTTTCCAGCACCACTCTAATCTTGACTCTGATCTCCAGCATCTGCAGTACCCACTTTCTCCATGAAGGTGCCAGTGTTGACACAGCTTGCTCGAGACTCCAGGGGCAGTGCTGCACGCAATTTGGTGTAGTGTTGTTTACCAGGAAAAGTACAAATGCTCTCAGATTTTCACTTCCCCAACATCCTCCCCCTCCCACAGTCTCTGCTGTCACTAACGCAGACACTATTTCTATTTGATGACAAGAAGAAATGTAATTTCGATGAGTTGCACAAACAGCCAGAGCCATTCAGGATCATTGGTCACTCTGTAATCTTGCCCCCACACCTTTAAGCAGGTCCCAGGATAATTCCCCAATGAAAAGCCACGATAACCTGCATTCAGTGATTTTGGTTAAAGGTTACATATTGCACAGGGCTCGGTGAGGGATAAAAGGCTGCTTCACATTGACATCGGGACTTCACTTTTGCAGAAAGATGGAAAGGCCAAGAAGGGGTGCTCCCTCAGTATTGACCCTCTGACAGTGCGGCACTCCCTCGGTACTTACCATCCGACAGTGCCGGACTCCCTCGGTACTTACCCTCTGACAGTGCGGCACTCCCTCGGTACTGACCCTCTGACAGTGCAGCACTCCCTCGGTATTGACCCTTCGACAGTGCGGCACTCCCTCAGCACTGACCCTCTG
>NW_025114152.1:0-1002 GCF_004010195.1 Chiloscyllium plagiosum
AAGAGCTTCCAATCAATATTTGGGAAGTTGAAATTGCCCATGATTACTACCCTGTGACTCCAGCGCCTTTCCAAAATCTGTTTCCCAATCTGTTTCTCCACATCTCTGCTGCTATTGGGGGGCCTATAGTAAACACCCAACAAGGTGACTGCTCCTTTCCTATTTCTGACTTCAGCCTATGCTACCTCCAAAGGCAGATTCCCCCTCGAACTGCCTTTCTGCAGCCATTATACCATTTCTAATTAGCAAGGCCACCCCCCCTCCTTTTTTACCACACTCCCTAATCTTACTGAAACACCTGTAACCAGGAACCTCCAACAATCATTCCTGTCCCTCTTCTATCCATGTTTCCCTGATGGCCACAACATCGTAGTCCCAAGTACCGATCCAGGCCTTAAGTTCACCCACCTTATTTCTGATACTCCTTGCGTTGAAGTATACAGGCTTGAACCCATCTCTGTGTCTGCAAGTATTCCCAGTCAGTGCTACCTTCTCCACAGCCTCCCTACATTCTTGGACATCCTGAAAAACAGCTAACCTACTTGCTGGACTACAAGTCCGGATCCCATCCCCCTGCCAAATTAGTTTAAACACCCCGAAGAGTGGTAGCAAACCTACCTCCCAGGATATTGGTGCCCTTCTGGTTCAGGTGCAACCCGTCCTGCTTGTACAGGTCCCACCTTCCCCAGAATGCAGTCCAATTGTCCAAATACCTGAAGCCCTCCCTCCTACACCATCCTTGCAGCCACGTGTTCAACTGCACTCTCTCCCTATTCCTTGCCTCACTGTCACGTGGCACCGGCAACAACCCAGAGATGACGACTCTGTCCGTCCTAGCTTTTAGCTTCCAGCCTAACTCCCTGAGCTCCTGAATGACCTCCCCACTCCTCTTCCTACCTTTGTCGTTGGTGCCAATGTGCAGCACAACTTCTGGCTCTTCTCCTCTCCCCCTTTCCCTTCTGAGCCTCAGAGCCGGACCTCGTGCCAGAGACCTGGTTACTG
>NW_025114153.1:0-1002 GCF_004010195.1 Chiloscyllium plagiosum
GGAGAGAGAGAGAGAGACTGAGAAAGGGAGATACGGAGTGTGAGAGCGGTGAGTGTGAGGGGATTGCGATGTCCTCGCAGAGTCAGCCGCTGTACGATTGTGAGCGACGCTCAGCCCCTGGCGTGAGGCCTGGTTACCCCCCTCGGCTCTCCCCCTGCGGGACAGGCCCCATGGATGACAGTGAGGCCTCCATCGACCTCGGGGCCTACGTGTTGGAGGACGACGATGGAGGGGGAGGGGGAGGAGGCAGCGAGGCCTTCCTCAGCGACCTGTTCGCCAAGCACGAGGGCCCCCAGGCGTCCAAGACCGAAGCCTCGGCCTACTCCCCTTACCCGTACCCCCCGCCCGGCCTGGCCTACGGTTACCACGGCGCCGGGCTGGGACTCTACGAGCGCAAGGCCGGGGGTCTGGCCTACGGGTCAGGCCTGTCCCCGCCTTCGGCCGTGAAGGAGGAGCCCCGCGAGGCCGCTGGACCCCAGCACCCGGCACTGAGGCCTAGCGAAGGCCTGAGCTTCGATCCGCTGCACTACCAGGTGGCGCACTGCGGCCAGACCAGCATGCACCTGGGCCCTGGATTGGCGCCAACCTCCCTGGCCTCTGCCGTGCGCCTCTACAAGGTAAAGGGGGGGGTGGGGTCTCTGATCCGCGAGGAGGTGCTGGGGGGGGCGGGATTTCCGGGTGGTTTGGCTGCCGTAGGCCGGAACCAGGCCTGAAGGGGGCGGGGGTGGGGGGAGAGGGCGAGGGAAGGGAGTGATGGTTCTGTCGCATCTCTCTGGAAAGTAGCCCGGAGTCATCTTCCGCCCCACCTCCCCCTCAGCCTCCCAACATGTTTGAGGTGATCCATGGACAGACCCAGCCCCTCTCCATACCCCGATGGGATCACATCTGGCCGCTTCCTCCCTCAGCTCCCACTCTCCCTGTCCCTTTCCTCTCAATTTTCCCCTTTGCCTGAGATACCAGCCCCCTCTCTCTCTGTCTGTCTACCTCTGTCTCATTCCCTTT
>NW_025114154.1:0-1002 GCF_004010195.1 Chiloscyllium plagiosum
TGCATCCAAATCATTTATGTGAATGACAAAACGTAGAGGACCCAGCACCGATCATTGTGGCACTCCACTGGTCAAAGGCCTCCAGTCTGAAAAACAACCCTCCATACCACCCTCTGTCTTCTACCTTTGAGCCAGATCTGTATCCAAATGGCTAGTTCTCCCTGTATTCTACCCTCATCAATCCTCTTTGTTACTCAAAAGACTCAATCAAGTTTGTGAGACATGATTTCCCACGCACAAAACCATGTTGACTATTCTTAATCAGTCCTCACCTTTCCAAATATATGTTCATCCTGTCCCTCAGGATTCCCTCCAACAGCTTGCCCACCACTGAGGTCAGGCTCACTGGTCTACAGTTCCCTGGCTTGTCCTTACCACCCTTCTTAAACAGTGATACTGCGTCAGCCAACCTCCCGTCTCCCGGCACCACACCTGTGACTATCGATGAAACAAATATCTCTGCAAGAGCCCCAGCAATCACTTCTCTAGCTTCCCACAGAGTTCTAGGGTACACCAGATCGGGTCCAGGGGATTTATTCACCTTTATGTGTTTCAAGACATCCAGCATTTCCTCCTTTGTAATATGGACAGTTTGCAAGGTGACACATCTATTTCCCTACATTCTATATCTTCCATATCCTTTTCCACAGTAAATACTGATGCAAAATACTCATTTAGCATTTACCCCATTTTCTGCGGCTCCACACAAAGGCCGCCTTATTCTCTCCCTAGTTATACTTTTGTCCTTAATGCATTTGTAAAAACCCTTTGGATTCTCCTTATTTCTACTTGCCAGAGCTATCTCATCTCCCCTTTTTGTCCTTCTGATTTCCCTCTCAAGTATACTCCTACTGCCTTTATATTCTAAGGATTCACTCGATCTATCCTGTCTATACCTTACATATGCTTCCCTCTTTTTCTTAAACAAAACCTCAATTTCTTTAATCATCCAGCATTCCCTATACCTTTCCAGCCTTCCCTTTCACCCTAACAGGAATATAC
>NW_025114155.1:0-1002 GCF_004010195.1 Chiloscyllium plagiosum
GCCGACGTTATCGTTGCTAGCTCCATGCAGTGATGAAATGAACGTCTGCTTTCATATTATTCTTTTGCCTTCGCCCTGAAACGCTGCACGTTGTTATTTTTAAAATAACCCTGCAATTCCATTTCTTCAACTCGATTGAAGCTGCCTTTCTGTCACAATGGGACAGCGATTTACAGACACACACCAAACCCTATGGGAAATCATACTTCCTCATGTCAAGCCGTGTTTGTTTCCTCAATGACTTTAACTCGCTGCTGAATCATTCCAAACATTTTTGTGCGATGGAGCATTTTCTCATAATTTCCTCCGTCGAGAGCCCTCATGACTTGGAAAGCTATAATCAGAGCAGCCTTCAACCGCCTGTTCCGGAAGGACAACTGCCTTAACTTTCCAACATAACTTCATTTCTGCTATCCTTATACATGGCGCCATTCAGGTCAGGAGAAAGTGAGGACTGCAGATGCTGGAGATCAGAGCTTAAAAATGTGTTGCTGGAAAAGCGCAGCAACCTGAAGAAGGCCTTTACCCGAAACGTCGATTCTCCTTCTTCTTGAATGCTGCCTGACCTGCTGCGCTTTTCCAGCAACACATTTTAAGCCACTCAGGTCAGACGTTCAGTCCTGTCTCAGTTCACTTCCCCGCTTCCCTGATGCCAAAAACTGTGCAATAATCCAGTTGGAGAATTCATTTAAAGTTAGATTGTGTGGCTAAACATCCTGAAACATGTGCTTTCGTTTTCAACACGTATGCTGCTGGGCCACGCTCGTTGCAGTGACACCTCTCCTCCCGAAACTATATCCAACTTCAAAAACCGACAGTGGCTTCTCTTTTGGAAAGCTGATCGGCTGATTTGGCAAAACTGAATACACGGCGCCTGTGCAGGATTGTACGCCAGGAATCTCGCAAGTTTACAAAACCAACACCAAAAGTGAGCCATTACTTTCACCTCAGAACTTCTGCATAACAGCAGTTGTTTGTAAGTTTGCATTTCATAACATCAGA
>NW_025114156.1:0-1002 GCF_004010195.1 Chiloscyllium plagiosum
GTTGCTTTTCAGACTGGAGGCCTATGATCAGTGATGTGCCATAAAAATTGGTGCTGGGTCCATTTCGTTTCGTCATGTATAGAAATGATTTAGATGGAACATCGGAGGTATAGTTCAGAGGTTTTCAGATGACATCAAAATGGAGGTTACCTCAGAATACACAGGATCATGTCCAGATGGGCCAATGGGCCGAAGAGTGGCAGATGGAGTTGAACTTAAAGAAATGTTAGGTGCTGCATTTTGGAAAGGCAAATCAGAGCAGGACTTATACACTAATGGTAAATCTTGGTGAGTGTTGCTGAACAAAGAGACCTTGGAGTGCAGGTTCATAGTTCCTTAAAAGACGAGTCGCAGGTAGATAGGATAGTGAAGAAGGCATTTGGTATACTTTCCTTTATTGGTCAATGAATTGAGTAAAGTAGTTGGGAGGTCATGTTACATCTGTACAGGACATTGTTTAGGCCACTTTTTGAATACCGTGTGCAAATCTGATCTCCCTCCTATCGGAAGGATGTTGTGAAATTTGAAAGTGTTCAGAAAAGATTTACAAGAATGCTGCCAGGGTTGGAGGATTTGAGTTGTAGAGAGAGGCTGAAAAGTCTCAGGTTGTTTTTCCTGGAGCTTTGGAGGCTGAGGTGTGACCTTATAGTGGTTTATATGGAGGGGCATGGATAGAATAAGTAGACAAGGATTTTTCCCTGGGTGGAGAAGAAATTTAAAAGGGACCTAAGGGGCAACTTTTCATGCAGAGGGCAGTGCGTGTGTGGAATAAACAGAGGAAGTGCTGGAGGCTGGTACAATTACAACATTTAAAAGGCATCTGGATGGATATGTGAACAATGAGGGTTTAGAGGGATATTGGCCAAGTGCTGGCAAATGGGACGAGATTAATTTAGTATATCTGGATGAAATTGACCAAAGGGTCTGTTCCTGTGTTGTACATCTCTATGATTCTATCTATCTATCTCTCTTGCTCTCTTTCTCTCTCTCTCTCTCTCTCTC
>NW_025114157.1:0-1002 GCF_004010195.1 Chiloscyllium plagiosum
GTTGGACTATAACCTGGAGTTGTGTGATTTTTAACTTAAAATATTTGAAGATTCTGCACCCAACACATTTTCAACAGGGGTTCCAGAGACTCATGACTCTCATGAGAACAAGAAAAATAAAAATCACCTAATCTCTGTTTGAAATTGTCAATTTCCTAGTTCGAGATTCTCGCCTCGAGGAACCACCCCCTCCACATCTACCCTGTCAAAACTCCACAGGATTTTACAGGTTTCAAATAATTCACTTGTTATTCTTCAAAACTCCAGTGGATAAAACTATAGCCCCTACAATCTTTCTCATAAAAACAACCCACCCATTCAGGTATTAGTCAAATAAATCTTCTCTGAACTGCCTCCACTGTACTTACATCCTTTCTTAAAGCAGGTGATTAAAATGGTGTACAATACTCTAGACAAGTCTTACTACGTCTCTGTATAACTGAAGCATAACCTCCCTACTTTGGTGTTCAATTTCCCCATGATAAATGATAACATTCTATTAGCTTTCCTAATTTCCATGCCTTCCTTTTGTGATTCATGTATGAGGATACCAAGTTTCCTTTGCATTACAGAGCTTTTACATTTTTTTAATCTTCTTGACAAATGGACAACTTCCCATTTTCCCATATCAATATCCACTTGTCATACCTTTGCGCATTCACTTAACCTATTCATAATCTCTTCTTGCCTTCTTGTGTCCTTTTCACAATTCTCATTCCTATCTATCATTGTAACATCAGCAAATTTGGCAATCATACTCTTTGTCTCTTCATCCAAGTCCTTTATATAAACTACAAACAGTTGATGCCCCAGCACTGATACCGGTGGCACATCATTCTTTAGACCTTGCCAACTTGAAAATGACAAAGTTATATCTATTCTCTGCTTCTTGTTAGCCAGGCAATCTTTTACCTATATCAACATCTTCAGCATGAGCTTTTATTTTCTACGATAACCTTTGATGCGGCACCTTAACAAATTATTTGGGAAATAGAAGTACAT
>NW_025114158.1:0-1002 GCF_004010195.1 Chiloscyllium plagiosum
CTGGCAGCTCATTCTATATATTCACCACCTTCTGTGTGAAAAAGTTGCCCTTTAGGTACGTTTTAAATCTTTCCCCTCTCACCTTAAGCTAATGACCTCTTGTTTTACGCTACCCATGCCCCGCATGATTTTATAAATATTTACAAGGTCACCCCTTAGCCTCCGACGTTCCAGGGAAAACAGCTCCAGCCTATTCACCCTCCCCCGAAAGCTCAAAATCTTCAACCCTGGCAACATCCTTGGAAATCTTTTCTGAACCCTTTCAAGTTTCACAACATCCTTCCTATAAGCAAGGAGACCCAGAATTGAATGCAGTACTACAAAAGTGGCCTCACCAATGCCCTCTGCAATGTAACATGACAGCCCAACTGCTATACTCGATGCTCTGACCAATATAGGAAAGCACACCAAACGCCTTCTTCACTATTCTATCTACCTGTGACTCCCCTTTCAAGGAACTGTGAACCTGAACTCCAAGGTTCCTTTGTTCAGCAACACCCTCCAGGACCTTACAATTAAGTCTATAAGTCCTGCCTGGATTTGCCTTTCCAAGATGCACATTTGGGTAAGTTCATGAACAGGAAAGATTTGGAGGGATACAGACCAAGCATAGACAGGTGGGACTTTTTAGTTTTGGAAGATGGTTAGTGTGGATGGGTTGGCCCGAAGGATCTGTTTCTGTGCTCTATGACTCTATGACACTATGACCTTACAGCAGGCAGTCAAATGACAGGTTAATCTCTCAACATGCTCCCTTTGTCAGCGACTGGGACACGGCATGGGGAGGATTGTGGACAGATGGAGATACAGGGGATCTCTAATACTCAGTGAGTATGGAATGGAGGAACTACAGTATGGGCGGTTCAGGGAAGATGAAGACACACAGGGGAGGGCAATTAGACAGGTGACATGGAAGGGAGAGGTGCTAAATTTGTGAGACTGTAAAGTTTGCCAGGGTAGGGTATGTAAAACTGGGGTGGGAGGGCTGCAGTTTCAGGATTG
>NW_025114159.1:0-1002 GCF_004010195.1 Chiloscyllium plagiosum
TGAGGCTGTTGAATCCCGTAGAAAATTAACTCTGTGTTTATCTGCACTGGAATGAAATGAATTGCATTTTGGGACTTTCTGATGATATTGAGTAGCCATTACTGGTTATTAAATACAAACTCTGTAAAAGGAAATATTGATAAAGCTTGACCTTACTTGCTGCAGCCGAGGCTCCAGCGGAGGAAACAGGCCGCGGCATACTTCCGGTTTCGGGATAGCCACGCCCCTTCCTCGGCCAAGGCGACACGTAAATCCCGTCCGTTCCGAACGCAGCTCATAAACAACGCCCATTCGGGACAAAGCCCCGCCTCTGGGATACAAACCTCCATCCTCCTCGCGCACCAAACCCCACGCATTCACCGCGGTCCCCGCGCAAACTCCCACAAAGCCGCGTGCCTCCAGGCGAGACGGGCTGCACCGCCCGCTGAGCCTCACCAATTAGCGCGCGACCCTCTCACGAGACACGCCCTGCCCCAAAGCCCGCCCTCCCGCTAAACCCCGCCCACCCAGATGCATTTGGAAGCACTAGCTTCTCCAGCGCTGCTCCTTCTGCGTGTCGCTGTGCTACAGGATCATAAGACACAGAAGTAATAGCAAAACATCACAGTGTCATGCAACCGATGCAATATTTGGAACAAACCTGGACCGCTGTTGAGTCCTTCATCTTTTGGAAGGGGTTGCAGGTTTTAGTTCATCAATATATAAATTCCAGAACTTTCGATCAGATTCCCTACAGTGTGGAAACAGGCCCTTCGGCCCAACAAGTCCACACCAAACCGCCGAAGAGCAAAACACCCAGCCCCATTCCCCGTCACCGAACACTACGGGGCAATTTAGCTTGGCCAATTCACCCTAACACGAACGTGTTTAGACAGTGGGAGGATACCCGCGCAGACGTTGGGGGGGCTAATTGAAACCGGGGCTCTGGCGCTGTGAGGCAGCAGTGCTAACCACAAAAAAAAACATGATATTTTCTGTTTTTCAGCAGCAGCTGCATCCCAG
>NW_025114160.1:0-1002 GCF_004010195.1 Chiloscyllium plagiosum
CGCCAGAGATGTCCTAGTGATGACTTCGATATTATTCTGTCTCCAGAATCACACTGGAGCCCTGTTTGGTTCAGTTTCCTCTATCTTTCAGCTATGCATTACTGCTAATAGCTCTGAGACCCTCACACTCCCATCAGTGCAACAACTCTGTCACTTTTGGCTTTGTGGTCACAGCAAACCCCCTTGTAACGGCCAATATCCCTGCCACTCTTCACTCCTCTGCCCCTTCTGACCCTGTTGTCGCCTCATGCACAGCTGGCTCTCCCACTACTGCTCGCACTCCACGCTCCCTGTAACTCAGCAGGTTCCTCTTATATGACATCGTGCTTTCATTCTCTTCTCACGTATCAACCCTTTTTCTTCTCACTCTGTGTCATTCCACATTCCCCTGGTATTCCATGTTCTGCATGAATCCATTGTCCACTCTCATGCCATACTCCGTTATTACCTCATACTTCCCATTACTCTTAGCTCTCTTCATACTACACATACACACACACGCACGCACGCACGCACACACACACACACACCATTTGTTCACTGCAGTGGACATACATTTCCAAAGACCATTTATATTCTAATGGCTGGGGCAGGATTTGCAAGGCTTTTATCTTTGACATTCAGAACTGTCAAGGAGTGATTAGTGTCTACTTTCTGGTGATCCAGTCGATGACAGTTTCACACATTGTTCTCATGCATGTGTATGCATTCATTTGAGGAGTGAGTGTTCCCGCTGTTCTGTGTATCATGTTTTAAAACCTTTCAAACAATTTCTTTAGTCAGTTTAGATAAAAGTAGCTGATTTGAAAATCTCAACACTCTGAAAGTCAAACTGGCATCTTTTCCTGTTGGTTGATGAATAATGCGTTTTTTTTTTTGCCTTCCTTACAGTTAACTTAATGGCAATTTTTATACCACTTCATAGGAAATGAATGCATCACTCGTTGCCTGCTAGCTCGGGCCATCGTGGATCTCTGAGTCATTATTGTTGACGTGATATTG
>NW_025114161.1:0-1002 GCF_004010195.1 Chiloscyllium plagiosum
ACACTGTTACACATGGTGTCACATGGTGACATTTTC
Organism: Chiloscyllium plagiosum; assembly: GCF_004010195.1. Taxonomy (NCBI): domain Eukaryota; kingdom Metazoa; phylum Chordata; class Chondrichthyes; order Orectolobiformes; family Hemiscylliidae; genus Chiloscyllium; species Chiloscyllium plagiosum. The sequence continues at coordinate 37 of NW_025114161.1, forward strand.
TGCGACACTGCGACACTCTCTGAGGCACACTGTGACACTCTCTGACACTCTCTGAAACATTGTGACACTCTCTGACACAGGCGGAGACACACTGTGACACTCTCTGACAGACTGTGACACACTGAAACACTCTCTGAGAGACTGTGACACTCTCTGAGACATATTGTGACACTCTCTGGCACAGGTAGAGACACACTATGACACTCTCTGACAGGCTGTGACACTCTCTGACACTATCGGAAACACATTTTGACACTCTCTGACACAGGCAGAGACACACTGTGACACACTCTGACCATCTCCAACACACTGTGACACTCTCTGACACAGACATAGACACATTGTTACACTCTCTGACAGACTGTGACACAATGTGACACTCTCTGACACTCTCTGAAACACACTGTGACACTCTCTGACACAGGCTGAGACACAGTGTGACACTCTCTGACACTCTCCAACACACTGTGACGCTCTCTGAGACACACTGTGACACTCTCTAACACTCTCTGTGACATACTGCTACACTTTTTAGCACATCTGAAACACACTGTGACACTCTCTGACACTCTCCAACACACTGTGACGCTCTCTGAAACACACTGTGACACTCTCAGTGTTTCAGAGAGTGTCAGAGAGAGTCACACTGTGTCACAGTCTGTCAGAGAGTGTCACAGTGTGTCTCTGCCTGTGTCAGAGAGTGTCACAGTGTGTTTCAGAGAGTGTCAGAGAGTGTCACATTGTGTCACAGTCTGTCAGAGAGTGTAACAGTGTGTCTATGTCTGTGTCAGAGAGTGTCACAGTGTGTTTCATAGAGTGTCAGAGAGTGTCACATTGTGTCCCAGTCTGTCAGGGAGTGTCATAGTGTGTCTCTGCCTGTGTCAGAGAGTGTTGTAGTGTGTCTCTGCCGGTGTCAGGGAGTGTCACAGTGAGTTTCAGTGAGTGTCAGAGAGCGTCACATTGTGT
>NW_025114162.1:0-1002 GCF_004010195.1 Chiloscyllium plagiosum
TCATCTCATTGTGGTCCCAGCTGCACTTTCCTTCCATGCACCATTATCCCTGATTCACCTGTCTATGGAAAATCAGACGAAACCAGCCTCGAGATAATATAAAGATTCAGCCATCCCAAACATTTGGAAAAGAGAATTCCCATTGGAATGAAATCCCATTTTGTGAATTTCTCCACACTCTATGTGGAGTTTGAACATTCTCCCCATCTCTGTGTGCGTTTTCTTCCAGTGCCCCAGTTTCCTCCCACAGTCCAATGATGTGTAGATTAGAGTGGATTAGTCACACTAAATTGCCCATTGTGCCCAGGAATGTGTAGGTTAGGCGGTTAGTCACGGGAAATGCGGGGTTAAATGAATAAGGTAGCGGGGACATGTCTTGGTGGGATGCTGTTCGGTGTGTCGGTGTTGACTCGATGGGCAGAATGTCTTGCTTCCTCACTGTCGAGGTTTTGTGACAATGATATCAAGTTTGGACGGTACAGACACCCAATGGGTATCTACCTGGTCCACTCTCCTCAAGGTCTTGTATGTTTCAATAAGATCACGTCACATTCCAAGAGTAACCTGTTAAAGCCTCCATAATATAAAATCTTCATCTGTGGAATACGTGAAATGAAACATCTCTGAACTGCTTCCAATGTAATTATATTCTTTCTCAGGTAAGGATACAAAATAAATCTCACACACAGATGAGATAATTTTTTTGTTTTCTCAGTGTTGTAAGACTTTGGACTCTTTTCCCCGTAAAGTATTGGAGGCATAGATATTGAATATTTTTGAGGCACAGACAGAAGGTTCTTAAATAACAACAGAGTGAAAGATTATCAGGGAATGGGCAGGAATGTGCAGTGTGTGGGAAATGCGGACAGTGGTACAAAATGACACTGTTTGAAAAACATCCAGGAATATAGTGCAAATCGAAATGATAACATATTAAAATGCTAACAATGATAGAATAGAGTTTCAAAAAAGCATGGAACTGCTCTGTCGTTACAGAGACAC
>NW_025114163.1:0-1002 GCF_004010195.1 Chiloscyllium plagiosum
CTCTGGGCAGGGGGTGAGGTGAGAGTGGATCCCTGGATCATCCCTGTCTCTCTGGGCAGGGGGTGAGGTGAGAGTGGATCCCTGGATCACCCCTGTCTCCGGGCAGGGGGTGAGGTTGAAAGCGAGTGTGGGTCAGTTGGAAGGAAAAGTGTGAGGTGCTCCGTGTGAGGAATGATCTGCCGGGGGGGTGGTCCAAGCAGGTGCCATAACAATATGGACGGGACGTTTTGGCAGACATGAACGGTTGGGGGGCGGGGGGTGGTAGAGCAATCTGGACCATATGCAAGCAGGTGGACGTAGTTTGGAATGGCCTCATGGTTCGTACAGACAGGATGGTTAAAGGGCCAGTTCCTGCTTTGTGTTGTGTTTGTGGATCAGGTTGTAAGTTTGCTCACTGAGCTGGTGGGTTTGTCCCCAGACCTTCCGTCACTGTGCTGGGGAACATCATCAGTGAGCCCCTGGGGAAGTGCTGGTGTTAGTGACCCACTTTCTCTGTCTGTGTCTCGGTCTGTTGTGGTGGGTGATATCGTTTCCAATTCTGTTTCTCACAGGTTGGTAAATGGGGTCCAAATCGATGCGTTTGTTGATGGCGTTCCGGTTTGAATGCCTCTCGGAATTCCCGTGTGTGTCTCTGTTTCGCCTGCCCCAGGATGGAGGTGTCGAAGTGGTCTCCCTCTTCATGTGTGTGTGGTAGGATACGAGCGAGAGCTGGTCATGTCTTTTGATGGCCAGTTGGTGTTTGTGAATCCTGGTGGCTAGTTTCCAGTCTGTCTGTGCGATGTAGTGTTTGTTACAGGCCCTGCAGGGGATTTTGTAAATGACATGGGTTTTGCTGGCTGTTGGTATGGGGTCCTTGAGGCTCATCAGGAGCTGTTTCAGTGTGGTGGGAGGTTTGACAAAGACTGAGTGTCATCAAGATGTACAGCACGGAAACAGACCCTTCAGCCCAACCCATCCATGCTGCCCAAAGATCCCAACCCAATCTAGTCCCACCTGCCAGCA
>NW_025114164.1:0-1002 GCF_004010195.1 Chiloscyllium plagiosum
GCTGTGCTGTTCCAGCAATAAAGTTTCAGCAGATTACCTAGACTATCCTTGCTGCCCTTCTTGAACAAACGTACCACACTAGCTATCCTCCCGTCATCTAGCAATCAAAGTATTAAATATCTCTGTCAGGACCCTAGCAATCTCCCTCCTTGCCTGCTGTAGCAGCCTAGAATACATCTCATCAGGTCCTGGGGATTTATGCATCTTTATGCCCCATTAAAACATCTAATCCCTCTCCCTTACTAATCTTAACATGTTCCTAAGAACCTCATCATTCCAAATGAAGTCCCCAGCTATAATTTCTTTCTCCTTTGTGTATACAGATGAGAAGTATTCAGTGAAGACCTCACCTATGTCCATTATCTCCATGCACAGTTTTTCCCTATAGTCTCTATCTATAAAAAGCCTCAAGGGTTTCCCTGATCCGATCTGCCAAGAATATTCTGTGGCCTACCTTTGCCCTCCTAATGTTTTTTTAACATCCTCCTATACTCTCTATACTTTTGAAAGGACTCCTGTTTTAATGTGTTGTACCTGACATGTTTTCTTCTTTTCCTTCATCAAACTCTCGACATCGAGGGTTCCTTAGACTTCCCTTCACTCTTGGAGGAAGATGCCGGCCCTGTATTCTCATGATACTACTTTTGAAAGACTCCCACTTTCTAAACAAAAGTATAAATTGCTGGAAAATGTCAGCAGGTTTGGCAGCATCGATGGAGAGAAAGCAGAATTAAGATTTCGGACCAGTAGACATTCTTCAGAACTAGCTTAGAAAAGTGCTTGTTTTATCTGATTCACCTCCAACACACTGCATCCACCTGGACACCCCACGCTGGCCTATTACCTGCCCTCGACCTGTTCATTTCCAACTGCCGCCGGGACATTAACCGCCTCAACCTGTCTACCACTCCAACCTCTCACCCTCACAACGCACAGCCCTCCAATCCCAACCTCATCCTCAAGCCAGCGGATAAAGGGGGCGCAGTGGTAGTCTGGCGCACT
>NW_025114165.1:0-1002 GCF_004010195.1 Chiloscyllium plagiosum
AGAGAGGGTAGTGATTAGGGATAGTGGAGGGAATTGTGCCTGGAGTCTGAAGAGGTAGGAGAGGCCCTAAATAAGTATTTTGCTTCAATGCTAACTAGAAAGAGGGATCGTTTTGACAATGAGAGCACCGTGGACCAGGTTAACAGGATTGAACAGATTAATAAGGAAGTGGATGTGCTGGAAATTCTGGGAAGCATCAAAATAGACAAGTCCCCAGGACTGGACCAGATATATCCAATGATACTATGGGAAGTGAGGAATGAGATTGATGCACCTCTGGTGATGATCTTTGCATCCTCACTCTCTATGGGATTAGTGCTGGATGACTGGAGGGAGGCTAATGTTGTTCCTCTGTTCAGGAAAGGGAATAGGGAAATCCCAGGGAAGTTCAGACCAGTCAGTCTTACATCTGTGGTAAGATAGATACTGGAAAGGATTCTGAGAGATGGGATTTATGACGAGTTTCATAAACGATAATCAGCATGGCTTTGTGAGGGGCATGCCTCACAAGCCTTATTGAGTTCTTGAGGACATGACAAGGTAAGCTGTTGAAGGCCCAGCAGTGGATGTGATGTACATGGTTTTCAGTATGGCATTTGATAAGGTTCCCCACAGTAGGCTTATTCAGAAAGTTAGGAGCTATGGGATACAGGGAAATTTGGCTGTCTGTATACAGAATCGGCTAGCTGAAAGAAGACAGCATGTAGTAGTGAAGGGAAAGTATTCTGCCTGGAGGTGTGTGACCAGTGGTGTCCTGCAGGTATCTTTTCTTGGGCTTTACTCGTTGTAGTTTTTGTAATTGATTTGAATAAAGAAGTGGAAGGGTGTGTTAGTAAGTTTGCTGATGACACAAAGGTTGGATGCATTGTAGATAGTGTTGAGAGAGCTATTGCAGGCTACAACATGACATTGACAGGATGTAGGAGGAGAAAGTGAGGTCTGCAGACGCTGGAGATCAAAGTTGAAACTTTATTGCTGGATCTGTGCAAGGGAAGGTGCCGG
>NW_025114166.1:0-1002 GCF_004010195.1 Chiloscyllium plagiosum
GGAGGGGTTGGGATGTCATGTTGCTGCTGTACAAGTCATTGGTGAGGCCACCTTTAGAATACTGTGTACAATTCTGGTCTCACTGTTATAGGAAGGATGTTGTTAAACAGGCGAATGTGCCGTTGCCTGGACTGGAGGGTTTGAGTTATAGTGAGATGCTGAATAGACTGGGGTGTTATTTCCTGAGGATTATGGATGCTGAAAGGTGACCTTATGGACGTTTATAATATCATGAGGAACATTGATAAGGTAAATGGTCAAGGTATTTTCCCTTTGATGGGAGAATCCAAAATTAGACGATATGACTTTAAGGTGAGAGGGGAAAGACATAAAAGGGACATATCGGGTAACTTTTTCCCGCAGAGAGTGGTGTGTGTATGGCATGAGCATCCAGAGGAACTGGTGGAGGCTGGCACAATTACAACATTTAAAAGGCATCTGGGTGGGTATATGAATAGGAAGGGTTTAGAGGTTTAGAGCAAGCTGTACTTCCCAAAATCCCAAGCTAATATGTCCAACACCCCTCCCCCACCTCATCACCCTCACTACATATTTCCACCTTTGACATGGGGTCCTGGTGGGAAAGTGTTTGGGACCCTGGTTTACAGAAGCAGGTTCATGGTCAATGTTAACATGGACGGTTTGGATGGATGAGCATTGTGGCCAAGATGGCGGCAGAGTAGCAGCACTGTGTCCGAGCTCCTGGTCCAGGGTTTGTCCTCTTCCTCCTGCTTTCTATATTTCTCTTTTCCTCTTCCTACTTTTGTTTTTTCCTCCTTTTCTCTTTTTCTCTTTTCTTTCTATTTCTCTTTAAAGGCCTTTCTCGACATCTTTGGCAGGCTGAGAGTGGGCCCGGCCTCCTGAGCATGTGCGGTAGCGGCAGCAACAGAGTCAGCTCCTTCCAGTATCAGCGGCAATGAGACTCATGAGGAGGGTTTAGGGAGGGTCGTGAGTGAGCCCAGCACGGCGAGAGTAAACCCAGTGCAGGGAGAGTGAATCCAG
>NW_025114167.1:0-1002 GCF_004010195.1 Chiloscyllium plagiosum
TGGATTTTAAAGTGATGTAGAAGGGAGTTCCGTTCTCGTCTCAGTTGGAGGGATGAGTTTTGGGAGCGGAGTTGAGGGAAGTGGATGACATGAGCTGGAAGGCATCATCGACCAAGTCCTAGGAGTAAATGCCTGGCCCCTGATTCAATCTCCTCCCTGGTAATTGTCTGAGTCTGAACAGACACGTCATAACCATGGAGCGGAGTTGAGGGAAGTGGATGACATGAGCTGGAAGGCATCATCGACCAAGTCCTAGGAGTAAATGCCTCGCCCCTGATTCAATCTCCTCCCTGGTAATTGTCTGAGTCTGAACAGACACGTCATAACCATGGTGACATACTTCACTTCCTGATGTGTTTTTAACCACATATCCCCAACATCACCATGTCAGCCGACTTGCATTTCATTAACATCATTAACTCTTCCACGTCTCTGCTCTTCTGCAGCTCAAACTCAAATCCATTCGTTTGGAAGTCACGGTCATAATACACTTCCATCCGTCCATTCAAATTCCCTCCCTGCTGTTGTGCTCATGATGCAAGGAATAGGGAGAGAGTGGAGTTGAACACATGGCTACAGGGATGGCGCAGGAGGGAGGGTTTTGGATTCCTGGATAATTGGGGATCTTTCTGGGGTAGGTGGGACCTGTACAAGCAGGATGGTCTTCATCTGAACCAGAGGGGTACCAATATCCTGGGGGTAAATTCGCTAAGACTATTGGGGTGTGTTTAAACTAATCCAGCAGAGGGATGGGAACCAAAATTGTAGTTCACGTATCGAAAAGTTTGAGAGTAGGGAGGTCCAGAACAAGTTTCAGGGACGCAAGATTGCAAGACGTTGGTTTGGAGTATGTCGACTTCAACGCCAGGAGCATCTGGAATAAGGTCGATGACCTTTCAGGATTGGTTGGTACCTGGGAATTCGGTGTTGTGGCCATTTTGTAGACATGAATAGAACAGGGACATGAACAGTTGCTGCAGATTCCAGGATTTAGATGTTTCA
>NW_025114168.1:0-1002 GCF_004010195.1 Chiloscyllium plagiosum
TACCCTCAGTTACTAAAGGAAGCAAGGGAAGAGTTTGCTGTGCCTTTGGCGATGATCTTTGCCTTCTCACTGTCCATTGGAGTAGTGTCGGATGATTGGAGGGTGGCAAGTGTTATTCCTTTGTTGAAGAAAGGGAATAGGTATAATCCTGGGAATTACAGACCAGTCAGTCTTGCATAGTGGTGGGCAAAGTATTGGAGAGGATTCTGAGAGACAGGATTTCTGATTACTTGGAAAAATAGTTTGATTAGAGAAAGCATGGCTTTGTGAGGGGCAGGTCATACTTCAGACGCCTTATTGAATTCATTCAGGGTGTGACAAAAAAACATTGAAAGGAGAGAAGTGGATGTGGTGTACATTGATTTTAGCAAGGAGTTTGATAAGGTTCTCCATAGTAGAATCGTTCAGCAAGTAAGGAGGAATGGGATACAGGGAAATTTGGCTGTCTGGATATAGAACTGGTTGGCCAACAAAAGACAGAGGGTGATAGTAGATGGAAATCATTCAGCCTGGAGCTCGGTGACCAGTGGTGTTCCACAGGGATCTGTTCTGGGACCACTGATCTTTGTGGTTTTTATAAATGAGTTGGATGATGAAGTGGAAGGCTGGGTTAGAACATAGAACATAGAACAACATAGAACAGTACAGCGCAGTAGAGGCCCTTCAGCGCTCGCTGTTACGCCAACCTGTGACACCGATGTGAACCCCACCATAGAGTCATAGAGATGTACAGCATGGAAACACACCCTTCAGTCCAATCCTCATCCCACCTGCCAGCACTTGGCTCAAATCCCTCCAAACCTTCCTCTTCATGGACCCACCCAGATGCCTTTTAAACATTGTATTTGTACCAGCCTCCACCACTTCCTCTGGCAGCACATTCCATAACCGTACCATCCTCTGCGTGAAAAAGTTGCCCCCTAGGTCTCTTTTATATTTTCCCCTCTCACCCTAAACCTATGCCCTCTCGTTCTGGACTCCCCCACCCCAGGGAAAGGACTT
>NW_025114169.1:0-1002 GCF_004010195.1 Chiloscyllium plagiosum
GGCAGAAAACAATGTGGTGGTGAAGGGATGTGTATGTATTTCTGTGTATGTCTGATTAATAGCATGAGACAGGGGGGTGGCGTCGAGATGTGTGTGAGTTTCTGTTTATACCTGTTTAATTTCGGGAGAGTGTGTGATGGTGGACCACTGTGTGTGTGAGTGTGTGCGTGTGTTTCTGCGTAGATCTGTGCAATGACAGGAGACAGGATGGTCGTGGAGGGTTGTATGTATGCGTTTCTGTTTATGTCTGTTTAATGGCAGGAGATAGTGTGGTCGTGGATGATTGTGTGTGTGTGTTTCCGTGTATATCTGTTTAATCACAGGAGACAAGGTGGTCATGGAGTGTTTTGTGTGCGTGTTTCTGTTATATTTGTTTAATGGCAGGAGACAGGAAGGTGGTTTAGAGTTTTGTGTGTGTTTCTGTGTATATCTGTTTATTGACTGGAGGCAAGGTATTAGTGCAGGGTTGTGTGTTTGGATTGCTGTGTATTTCTGTTTAATGGCAGGACACAGAGTAGTAGTGGTGGATTGTGTGTGTGTGTTTCTGCATATATCTGACCAGTGGCAGGAAACCCCTTGGTGGTGTAGGGTTGTGTGTGTGTTTCTGTGTACAACTGTTATCTGAAAGAAGACTACTTGGTGGCAGAGGGCGGATTGCCTGTTCTTCTGTGTATATCTGCTAGATGGTAGGAGACAGCGTGGTTGTGGAGGGTTCTGTATGTATGTTTCTGTGTATTGCTGTTCAATGGCAGGACTCAGGGTGATGATGGAGGGTTGTGTCTGTGTGATTCTCTCTATATCTGTTTAATGGTATGTGACAGGGTGGCGGTGGATGGTTGCGTCTGTGTGTGTTTCTGTATATATCTGTTGAATTGCAGGAGACAGTGTGTTGGCGTAGGGTTGTGTGTGTATTGTGCATTTCCGTTTAGTGGCAGAAGAAATTGTGGTAATGGAGGGTGGTATGTGTGTTTCTGTGTATATCTGATCAATGGCAGGCGACAG
>NW_025114170.1:0-1002 GCF_004010195.1 Chiloscyllium plagiosum
GGGGGGGCAGAGAGTGTGAGACAAGGAGGGAGTTAGAGGGGGTTCCTGTCTCAGGGTAGCCAGGCTCAGAGACACTGAAGGTGCCAGCTCTTGGAGGGGCAGGGGGTGGTGCGTGATTTGGGGACAGGGTGGTCCTGTGTTCTCATCACGGTGGGTAACACTCTGTAAACAGCCTGTCAAAGCAGTCAGTGACCTCCCTCTCCATTAAGGTCCACCTCCATCACAAAGCAGCCATTGAAAGGCAGTGGATTGATGGAGTGGCTGTGGGTACTGAGCAGTGCAAGGGGTGGGTTGAGCAGTTAGTGTTCGGACACAACCCTGAGGATTCAGAAGCCAGCAGCAGTTGGACAGCTGGAGTCCAGCGACCAACTCCCTGATCTCTGCTCCATCCCGTCTCCCAGAAGGAACAATGAACAGGAGGAAGAATGTGCTGTTTCTCCTGGTGCTATACGCTGGTGAGAGAACTCTCTGAATGCTCACTCTCTCTCTCTCTCTCTCTCTGTGTCTTATTGTTGTTGACACACTGTCCTGCGGTGATTTTGAAGGTAGCTTCAAGTTAACACGGTCCTGTAGTCTGCAAACGAGCTGCCTCACTCCAGCTTCTTCACTGCATGTTCCCTCTAACCCTCGCTTCCCTCTCCCACACCCCAACTGACTTCTCCCCTCACTCACTCTCCCATGGGCAGCACAGTGCCTGGGACCCGGGTTTGGTTCGAACCTCGGGGGACTGACTGTGTGGAGTTTGCACATTCTCCCCGTTTCTGCGTGGGTTTCCTCCGGGTGCTCCAGTTTCCCCCCACAGCCCATAGATGTGCAGGTTAGGGTGGATTGGCCATTGGGGAATGCAGAGTTACAGGGATAGGGGAGGGAGGAAGGTGTGGCTGGGATGATCTTCAGAGGGTCTGTGTGGACTGGGGAGGCTGTTTCCACACAGCCGGGATTCAATGATTGTATCCTTAAATCTCCAACATGAACATACCCTTCCTTTTACTCCTCACCTCA
>NW_025114171.1:0-1002 GCF_004010195.1 Chiloscyllium plagiosum
AGAGTCCCTACCCTCCCCTTCACTGTTTTGATCTCACAGCACTGTCCCTTGCTGTGAAGGGCAGTGTTTGTCACTGGCCACCCGGGTGTTTTCCTATCTTCCTGGTGGTGGAAATTGAATAAAGATTGGTGCACTTTGTGTCTTCCACTGTGTCTCACACCTGCACACACACACCAGGGGTTCTGGGGATAAAATAAGCACTACCGCACTTAGGTGGTAGTGTGGGGGTTAAAAAGAAAAAAGGGGAGTGTGGAGAAAAAAAAAAAACAGCATTAAGAAAAAAAAAAACAGGGACCATTGTCTAATGTACAAATGTCATAAAAAAAGAAAAATATAACCAGGAGAGAGTCCCTACCCTCCCCTTCACTGTTTTGATCACACAGCACTGTCCCTTGCTGTGAAGGGCAGTGTTTGTCACTGGCCACCCGGGTGTTTTCCTATCTTCCTGGTGGTGGAAATTGAATAAAGATTGGTGCACTTTGTGTCTTCCACTGTGTCTCACACCTGCACACACACACCATGGGTGCTGGGGATAAAATAAGCACTACCGCACTTAGGTGGTAGTGTGGGGGAAAAAAAAATAATAAAAAATAAATAAATAAACAGGGGTTTTCGGAAAGTGGGAGGGATGGGGGCTTGCTGGGTCTGTATTGTCTGCAAAAAAAAAAAGAAAAAAAAAAATATAACCAGGAGAGAGTCCCTACCCTCCCCTTCACTGTTTTGATCACACAGCACTGTCCCTTGCTGTGAAGGGCAGTGTTTGTCACTGGCCACCCGGGTGTTTTCCTATCTTCCTGGTGGTGGAAATTGAATAAAGATTGGTGCACTTTGTGTCTTCCACTGTGTCTCACACCTGCACACACACACCATGGGTTCTGGGGATAAAATAAGCACTACCGCACTTAGGTGGTAGTGTGGGGGTTAAAAAGAAAAAAGGGGAGTGTGGAGAAAAAAAAAAACAGCATTAAGAAAAAAAAAACAGGGACCATTGTCTAATGTACA
>NW_025114172.1:0-1002 GCF_004010195.1 Chiloscyllium plagiosum
CAGTGCAGAGTAATCAGGGACTGATCTGACAGTACAGGGTAATCAGGGACTGATCTGACAGTGCAGGGTAATCAGAGACTGATCTGACAGTGCAGGGTAATCGGGGACTGATCTGGCAGTGCAGGGTAATCGGGGACTGATCTGGAAGTGCAGGGTAATCAGGGATTGACCTGGCAGTGCAGAGTAATGAGAGGCTGATCTGACAGTGCAGAGTAATCAGAGACTGATCTGACAGTGCAGGGTAATCAGGGACTGATCTGACAGTGCAGGGTAATCAGGGACTGATCTGACAGTGCAGGGTAATCGGGGACTGATCTGGCAGTGCAGGGTAATCGGGGACTGATCTGGAAGTGCAGGGTAATCAGGGATTGACCTGGCAGTGCAGAGTAATGAGAGGCTGATCTGACAGTGCAGAGTAATCAGAGACTGATCTGACAGTGCAGGGTAATCAGGGACTGATCTGACAGTGCAGGGTAATCAGGGACTGATCTGACAGTGCAGGGTAATGAGAGGCTGATCTGGCAGTGCAGTGTAATCTGGGGCTGAACTGGCATTGCAGAGTAATCAGGGACTGATCTGACAGTGCAGAGTAATCGGGGACTGATCTGGCAGTGCAGAGTAACCGGGGACTGATCTAGCATTGCAGAGTAATCGGGGCTGATCTAGCAGCACAGAGTATTCAGAGGCAGATCCGACAGTGCAGAGTAATCAGGGACTGATCTGACAGTGCAGAGTAATCGGGGACTGATCTGTCAGTGCAGAGTAATCGTGGACTGATCTGGCAGTGCAGAGTAATCAGGGACTGATCTGGCAGTGCAGAGTAACCGGGGACTGATCTAGCATTGCAGAGTAATCGGGGACTGATCTGGCAGTGCAGAGAAATCAGGAACTGATCTGGCAGTGCAGAGTAATCAGGGACTGACCTGACAGTGCAGAGCAATCAGCGACTCATCTGACAGTGCAGAGTAATCGGGGATTGATCTGGCAGTGCAGATTAATCGG
>NW_025114173.1:0-1002 GCF_004010195.1 Chiloscyllium plagiosum
GTTATTGCCCATTCTTGGCAGTTCAGAGTCAACAACATTGCAGTCGGTCTGGAGTCACGTACAGGCCAGACCAAGTAAGGATTCCATTTTCCTTCCCGAAACGACATGAGTGAAATTTTACTTGTTGGTTTTTCCTCCTGTAAAAGTCTAGGGCAAAAGGATTAATCGCTCTGTTGGCCATTTCCCGTTGACATTCAGAATTTCACATGTAAGTTTTGTTTTCGTATGGTCTGATCGATCTGCTCACTTCGTAGGCCTCGTTGTACACCAATAATGAGTTGTGGTTTATTATCTTTGAAATACAGGTTAGATAAACATGCAATTTTACAAAACAAGTCTTTCCCTCTGATAGCCCGGGTAATTTTTCAGTTCGGAAATGTCTTTGCGCAGGCACGAGGTTAGAAACCCCGATTACGGCTTGTCGAACTGGAGTTGGACCTGTTCTTCCCACTCCCAAGGTCCCTGCTTCTTTGTCCTGAGATTCTCTGCAGTGTGTGTGGGATCTCTCTGATTTGAGCTGACATTATTTTTGGTTTTAATGTGGAAGTGCCAGCAATGAAATGGGGTGGACAATGTCAGAGGTCACACGATACAAAGCTATTGTTCAACAGGTCCAGTTGAAAATACAATCTTTCGTGTGATTTCTGATCTACTTTTAGCTAGTCATTCAGATCATGTCCGATCAGAATGGTTTTGTAGCCGTTTGAAGTAACAATGTACTTAGCGTAATTTAAATTCAGTTTCGATCATATTAAGTGTGGCACATAAACAGTATTTAATATTTTGGTATCATCTTTTTAATGAACCATCTCAAAAACAGTTCTACTTAAACTCAGATCCATTTTTCAATCCGAAACCTTGTGGCAATGTCTCATCACCAATCCATTCAATGTTCAGTCAAAATGAAGACTTGCATATCTGTCTGGCTTGATTGAATTTGACAGGGAATGCTGCAAGTTTCCTGGTTTGACATCTCAGTTCCATTGAGGAGAAAGTGAGGAC
>NW_025114174.1:0-1002 GCF_004010195.1 Chiloscyllium plagiosum
CAGAATCCAATTTCAACAGAGGGACACAGGGGACTGCAGCCAGTGATTGAGGGATTGATTGAAGATGGATTATTGGAGCCCTGTATGTCACCTTACAGTACCCCTATTCTTCCAGTAAAGACTTCAACTGTTCTCCATAAATCACTTTTATGTAAGGATAAAAGAGATTAGATAGAAACTGATAGTAAGGCAGTCATGACCTGTAAAAAGAACAGGAGTTAACATTTTATTTCATAATCTGTAAAATCCTTAACCTTAGAAGAAATCATGTTAAAATTTCCATAGTAGAAATCAGATTCAAAACAGTCCCAGATCTCAAGCTCCAGGGAACATTCAATCACCAACAAACAATCACACTGAATCACAAAGGGTTAATCTTTCTACTTGCTGTACAGCTCTCTCTCTCTCTCTCTCTCACACACACACACAGACACCGTGTCTCACAGACACTTTGAGCTTCCCGCAACGACTCCTCTAGCTTTTGAATATTTTTCTGGACGTCTGGCCATAAGTTAGTTATGAAGTGCACCCTCAGTAGCCCTTCAGCTACTAGCCCTTCTGACACGGGCTGTTTTCCATTGACATATGCTTAATTTTATATATCGCCAATTCCCCGTACTTTCGTACATCCCGACCACCAAGACAATACTTAAAGGTCTCTTTTCTTACCTTGGTCTGTGCACAGAGTTACCTGGTCATTTTGGTGCGCCCCGTCCAGCGGCAATTCCTGCAGCAAATTCCGCTGCCCCCGGTCACCCGGATATATCCTTTAAGACCTTTCCCTACCCGGGTCTTGTACACAAGAGTTGCCCGACCGAACCCACCGCGTCTGCCCGCCTTGTTTCCAGGGTCTCCCAGTCCGGATCGTACTCGCCCAAACCGCAAGCGACAAGCAAGGGAGTCGGAGATCACCGAAATCGGCGAGGTGCACCTCCCCCGTCGTCCCAAGAGTGTCGAGCGGTCGGAGTTTTGGATCTTGGACGAGTCCCCAATTGTGAGAAA
>NW_025114175.1:0-1002 GCF_004010195.1 Chiloscyllium plagiosum
GCTGGAGTACTGTGTACAGTGCTGGTCACTTCAGTGTGGGAAGGATGTGATAGCACTGGAGGGGATACAGAGGAGATTGTCCAGGGTGTTGCCGAGAATGGAGAAATTGAGCGATACAGAGAGATGAGATAGACTTGGAGTGTGTTCTTTCGAGCAGAGAAGGTTGAGGGGAGACATAATTGCGGTATTTAAGGCTGAGTGGTATGGACAGGCTGAATAGACAGCAGCTGTTCCTATTGGCTGAGAGGTTAGTCACACATGGGCATAGCTTTAGGGCGAGGGGCAGGATGTAGAAGGGATTTGGGCAAAAACGTTTCCTCAGTGGCTAGTGGGAATCTGGAATGGACTGCCTGGAAAGCTAGTGGAGGCTGGAAACCTTACAAACTTAAAAAAAAATGGATGATCACTTCACACATCGGAGTATTCAAGGAGATGGGGCAAGTGCAGGAAATTGGGATGAGTGGACTTTCAGTTGGAGGTATGTTGGTTGATGGGCTGAAGGGCCTGTTCTGTGCTTTATGATTCAGTGAATGTATGTGTCAGTGGCAGGTCGGACTCCTCATCACCCCCATCTGTGACAGACCCATCTATGATAATTTCTTTCCCCCAACCAGTCCACTGAATTGGTCTCCTATGAGCGGAATGGGGCATTGATCCACTCTCAGGGATGGGTTGACTGTGATCTTAAAATCACCAGAAATGCTCACCATGCTACCTTTTATTAATACCAGAATTATTGGAGTGACCCATTCACTGGTTCCAATGCTCGCAGGTTCACTAGCTGTTCCAGTTCCACATCCATTTTAGGCCGAATGGTATTTGGCACCAGGCAAAGCTTCAGACTCTTTGGACCAGCGTCCTGCTTTAGCTAAAGATTAGCTTCTACTTCTTTCATTTCCCCCAGAGTTACCTTGAAGACATCTTTGTACCTGCACAAAATCTCTTGCAAACCCATTTATGAGTCCACCCGCCTGTTAACCTGTTCCTGATTTTACTTTAACA
>NW_025114176.1:0-1002 GCF_004010195.1 Chiloscyllium plagiosum
GCTTCTGGGAGGATTTTCATCCTGTGAGGGATAAAAATTGGGAGAAGAGGAGATCTTATACTACAAAACGAGTAAAGCACGCGAGCAATAATTTACCACAGGTGAAAGAAAAAGTCCAAGGCGGTTGAAAGGAAGTGAAAGGCCTCAGGTGTTCTCACTACAACGAAGTGGAACACATAAAATGACAGTGCCGATGGTTTAAGGAGGGCACTGGGAAAAGGTGTTTTCACTGCAGTAAGCTGGGACACACAGTGCTGGGGGGTGAAGGAAGGCACTTTGGGAAAAGGTGTGTGGATGAGGTTAAATCAGTGACATGAGTGAAACTGGAAAAGGAGACCCCAAGTGGAGCCAACGAGCTGCAGGAGAGTGCACAACCTAGGCAGGGGCTGTGTATGGAGGCATTGCCTGAAGTCTATAAAGGATTCACCTCTGTGGTTGAAGTTTACTCAGAAAGAATAGGGGGAGAAGGACAAGAAGATATAATTTTGTAAGATACGGGATCTTCTCAGTCTCGAAAAGTTGACAAGTTGGGGCACTGGAAAAGCACAACAGGTCAGGCAGCATTCGAAGAGCAGGACAATCGACATATTAGGCATAAACCCATCGTCAGGAATGTGGTGGGGGGACAAGGGGGCTGAAAGATAAATAGGAGGTTAGGAGCTGGGCTGGTGGGAGGGTCATTTGGAAGGTGATAGGAAATATAGGTGGGAGTGATAGTGATAGGTCGGACGGGATAGGTGGGAAGGAAGATTGACAGTTAGGGCAGTGCAAGATGGCGGTGCTAAGTTCAATGTTTGGATCTGGGAAAAGGGTGGGGGGCGGGGCGATTTGGAAAGTGGTGAAGTCAACGTTTATGCTATATAATTTGACGGTTTCAATGGTCCTCCCACCTATCCACTACACCCTCCTCTCCGACCTATCACCATCACATCCCGCCTACATCTACCTATCGCCTTCCAAGCTCCCTTTCACCCAGCTCCACCAGATTGTGTTACTGAACAT
>NW_025114177.1:0-1002 GCF_004010195.1 Chiloscyllium plagiosum
TGCAATCCGAGGTAATCTTCTTTGCTATTCTCTGCACCTCCAATTCTGGTGTTGTCTGCAAACTTACTAATTATACCTCTTATGCTCACATTCAAATCATTTATATAAATGACGAAAGGTATTGGACCCAGCACCGATCCTGGTGGTACTGCACTGGTCACAGGCTTCCAGTCTGTAAAACAACCCTCTGCCTTCTACCTTTGAGCCATTTCTGGATCCAAATGGCTACTTCTCCCCGTATCCTATGAGATCTAACCTTACTAATCAGTCTCCCATGGGGAACCTGGTCGAACGACTTACTGAAGTTCAAATAAATCACATCCACCACTCTGCTCTCATCAATGATCATTGTTACTTTTGCAAAAAATTCAAAGAAGGTTGTGAGAAATGATTTTCGAAATACATGTACATCCTGTCCCTCAAGATTCCCTCCAACAACTTGCCCACCACCACTGTCAGGCTCACTGGTCTATAGTTCCCTGGCTTGTCCTTACCAACTTTCTTAAACATTGGCACCACATTCGCCAACCTCCAGTCTTCTGGCACCTCACCTATGACTATCAATTATACAAATATCTCAGTAACAGGCCCAGTAATCCGTTCCCTGGCTTCCCACAGAGTTCTCTGTACACCTGATTAGGTTCCGGGGATTTATCCACTTTTATACGTTTCAAGACATCCAGCAGATCCTCTTCTGTAATATGAACATTTTTTTAGATGTCACCATTTACTTCCCTACATTCTGTACCTTCCATGTCCTTTCCAACAGTAAACATTGATGCAAAATACTCATTTAGTATCGCCCGCAACTCCTGCATTCCACACAAAGGCCTCCAAACTGATCTTTGTGGGACTCTATTCTTTCCCTATTTAACCTTGGATTTTCCTTAATTCTATTTGCCAATGTTATCTCATGTCCTCTTTTTGACCTCCTGATTTCCCTCCTAAGTATACTCATATTATACTCAGTGTATTCAAGAAGAATGGATACTCAAAAAATAC
>NW_025114178.1:0-1002 GCF_004010195.1 Chiloscyllium plagiosum
CATAGACAGCAGTGAGGGGAATCAGTGCAGGAACCCGCACAGAGAACAGTGAAAGGAATCAGTGCCGGATTCCGCACAGACAGCAGTGAGGGGAATCTGTGCTGGAATCCACACCGAGAACAGTGAAAGGAACCAGTGCTGGAATCCACACAGACAGAAGTGAAGAGAATCAGTGCAGAAATCCACACAGACGCAGTGAAGGGAATCAGTGCAGGAATCCACACAGACAGCAGTGAAGGGAATCAGTGCAGGAATCCACACAGACAGCAGTGAAGAGAATCAGTGCAGGAATCCACACAGACAACACTGCAGGGAATCAGTGCAGGAATCCACAGAGAGAGCAGTGAAGGGAACCAGTGCAGGAATCCACACAGACAGCAGTGAAGGGCATCAGTGTAGGAATCCACACAGAGAACAGTGAAGGGAACCAGTGCAGGAATCCAGACAGACACCTCAGAAGGGAGTCAGTGCAGAAATTCACACAGAGAGCAATGAAGTGAATCAGTGCAGGAATCCACACAGAGCAGTGAGGGGAATCAGTGCAGAATCCACACAGAGAGCCGTGAAGGGAATCAGTGCAGGAATCCACACAGACAGCAGTGTGTGGAATCAAGGCTGGAATCCACACAGAAAGCAGGGAAGGGAAATAGTGCACAAAATCATACAGACAGCAGTGAAGGGAATCAGTGCAGGAATCCACACAGACAGCAGTGAAGGGAATCAGTGCAGGAATCCACACAGACAGCAGTGAAGGGAACCAGTGCAGGAATCCAGACAGACACCTCAGAAGGGAGTCAGTGCAGGAATCCACACAGACAGGAATGAAGAGAATCAGTGCAGGAATCCACACAGACAGCAGTAAGGGGAATCAGTGCAGAATCCACACAGAGAGCAGTGAAGGGAATCAGTGCAGGTATCCACAGACAGCAGTGTGGGGAATCAATGCAGGAATCCACACAGAAAGCAGTGAAGGGAAATAGTGCACAAAATCATACAGACAGC
>NW_025114179.1:0-1002 GCF_004010195.1 Chiloscyllium plagiosum
CATTCCATACACGTACCATCCTCTGCGTGAAAAAGTTGCCCTGTAGGTGTCTTTTATATCTTTCCCCTCTCACCCTAAACCTATGCACTTTAGTTCTGGACTCCCCGATTCCAGGGAAAAGACTTTGTCTATTTATCATATGCATGCCCCTCATAATTTTGTAAACCTCTATAAGGTCACCCCTCAGCCTCCGACGCTCCGGGAAAATAGCCGCAGCCTGTTCAGCCTCTCCCTGTAGCTCAAATCCTCCAACCCTGGCAACATCCTTGTAAAGCTATTCTGAACCCTTTCAAGTTTCACAACATTTCTCCGATAGGAAGGAGACCAGAATTGCATGCAATATTCCAACAGTGGCCTAACCGATGTCCCGTACAGCCGCAACATGACCTCCCAATCCCTGTACTCAATACTCTGACCAATAAAGGAAAGCATACCAAACACCTTCTTCACTATCCTATCTACCTGCGACTCCACTTTCAAGGAGCTATGAACCTGCACTCCAAGGTGTCTTTGTTCAGCAACACTACCTCAGACCATACCGTTAGGTGTATAAGTCGTGCTAAGATTTGCTTTCCCAAAATGCAGCATCTCGCATTTCTCTGAATTAAACTCCATCTGCCACTTCTCAGCCCATTGGCCCATCTGGTCTAGATCCTGTTGTAATCTGAGGTAACCCTCTTCACTGTCCACTACACCTCCAATTTTGGTGTCATCTGCAAACTTACTAACTTTACCTCTTATGATCGTATCCAAATCATTTATGTAAATTACAAAAAGTAGAGGACCCAACCTTGTGGCACTCCACTGGTCTCCAGTCTGAAAAACAACCCTCCACCACTACCCTCTGTCTTCTACCTTAGAGCCAGTTCTGTATTCAAATGGCTAATTCTCCCTTTATTCCATAGATCTAACCTTGCTAATCAGTCTCCCATGGGGAACCTTGTCGAACGCCTTACTGAAGTCCATATTGATCACATCGACTGCTCTGCCCTCATCAATCTT
>NW_025114180.1:0-1002 GCF_004010195.1 Chiloscyllium plagiosum
TATCAATATCCCGCTGTAACCTGCCACATCCTTTCTCACTGTCTACCACTCCTCCGACTTTCGTATCATCCGCAAACTTGCTCACCCAACCTTCTAACCCCTCCTCCAGGTCATTTATAAAAATGACCTTGATAGGTGGTGGTACGGTATTGTTTTACAATATTGTTTTGGGGAGGTACGATATTGTTTTGGGGAGGTACACTATTGTTTTGGGGAGCTACGGTATTGTTTTGTGTCGGTTGGCTATTGGTTTGGGGAGGTACGGTATTGTTTTACAATATTGTTTTGGGGAGGTATGGTATTGTTTTGGGGAGGTACGGTATTGTTTTGGGGAGGTTGGTATTGTTTTGGGGAGGTACGATATTGTTTTGGGGTGGTAGGGTATTGTTTTGGGGAGTTGGGTTATGTTTTGGGGAGGTACGATATTGTTTTGGGGAGGTAGGGTATTGTTTTAGGGAGTTGGGGTATCGTTTTGAGGAGTTGGGGTATTGTTTTGGGTAGGTACAATATTGTTTTGGGGAGTTAAGTATTGTTTTGGGGAACTACGGTATTGTTTTGGGGCGGTAGGGTATCGTTTTGGGGAGTTGGGGAATCGTTTTGGGGAGTTGGGGTATTGTTTTGGGGAGGTAGAATATTGTTTTGGGGTGGTACGGTATTGTTTTGGGGAGGTAGGGTATTGTTTTGGGGAGTTGGGTTATGTTTTGGGGAGGTACGATATTGTTTTGGGGAGGTAGGGTATTGTTTTATTGAGGTACAATATTGTTTTGGGGAGATACGGTATTGTTTTGGGGAGGTAGGGTATTGTTATGGAGTGGTACAATTTGTTTTGGGTAGATTCAATATTGTTATGAGGCGGTACGGTATTGTTTTGGGGAGGTAAGGTATTGTTTTGGGGAGGTAAGGTATTGTTTTGGGGAGGTACAATATTGTTTTGGGGAGGTAAGGTATTGTTTTGGGATGGTACGGTATTGTTTTGGGGAGGTATGGTATTGTTTTGGGGAG
>NW_025114181.1:0-1002 GCF_004010195.1 Chiloscyllium plagiosum
CCCCAGAAGTGGTAATAAGCAACTGTTTCTAAATTCAATGAGATTACATGCACATGCAGGGGAGTAGGAAGAGAAGAGTTTGCTGAGATTTGGACTATTTTGTAGAGATAGAAGAGATTTATTATGATCGTGAGGGTTTCAGAGAAGAAATGACGTGACAGGGAGGGTAGTAGAGGCAGGATGGCGTACAGTGATAGCGAGGAGCTGGAAGAGGTTACTGCGATAGTGAGCTTTGTTGTGATGTCTTTTGAAATTGGATGAACTTAGTAATGCAGAGGGGTGTAGACACTGGATGATTCTTGAGACAGAAGGTGTTTATAGAGAGGGGCCTGTACGGAGTGGGCTTGGATGCAGCCACAAAGAGAAGTTTCAGGTACATCGATGGTATTAGTGGCTACAGGAGGTTACAGAGTCAGAAAGGTTAGTAGTGATGGCAGGATGTAGAGTAACGAAGCATTGCCGTGAAGGAGAAGGTCACAGCGACAGAGGAGATCACAGAGGATGGATGCGATTGCAGACATGGGGAAGGTTAAATTGGTTTCAGAACACTATGCACAGGGAGGGTTGCAGGGATTGGAGCAGGTTAAACTGGCAGGAAAGGCTGAAGAGATTGGAGGAGTTTACACAGTTTGGGAGGTCTGTTCGGAAGGTATGTTTTCAGAGGTCATGTGGTGATGTAGGACAGGATGGCAGGAATGTTATAGGGATTGAAGGTGACAGTGATATCATGCGCTGTATGGGCTGGAGGAAGGTATGCAGATGGGGGTGGTTGGTAAAGTCTGGAGGATGTTACAGGGATAGGATGGGCTGTAGGTATTGTGCAAGATGACAGGAATAGGGATTATTGTAATGACTAAAGGAGGAGATTGTTGGGATTGGAAATATATTATTCATATTGGAGCAGTTTACAGAGACAGGGAAAATATTCAACATTGGAATAGGTTTTAAATATACAGTGGGATTGGAGACAAGGGAAAAGTTTACAGAGATAGGAACTGTTCT
>NW_025114182.1:0-1002 GCF_004010195.1 Chiloscyllium plagiosum
GTCACCCAGTCACAGGCACTCGGTCACAGGCACACATTCACAGGCACTCAGTCACAGGCACTCAATCAGAGGCACTCGGTCACAAGCACTCGGTCACATGCACTCAATCACAGGCACTCGTTCACAGGCACTCGATCACAGGCACACGATCACAGTCACTCGGGTCACAAGCACTCGGTCACAGGCACTCAATCACAGTCACTCGGGTCACAGGCACTCAGTCAAAGGCACTCAGTGACAGGCACTCAATCACAGGCACTCGATCACAGGCACTCAGTCACAGGTAGCCGGTCACAAGCACTCGGTCACACGCCTCAATCACAGGCAATCAGTAACAGGCACTCAGCGACAGGCACTCACTCACAGGCACTCAATCACAGGCACTCGATCAGAGGCACTCGATCACAGGCAATCAGCCACAGGTACCCGGTCACCGGCACTCAGTCACAGGCACACAATCACAGGCACTCGGACACAGGCACTAAATCACAAGCACTTGGGCACAGGCACTTGATCACAGGCACTCGGTCAGAGGTACACGTTCACAGGCACTCGGTCACAGGCACACAGTCACAGGCACTTGGTCACAGGCACTCAGTAACAGGCACTCAGGCACAGGCAATCAGTCACAGACACTCGATCACAGGCACTCGATCACAGGCACTCGGTCACAGGCACTCGGGTCACAGGCACTCGATCACAGGCACACGGTCACAAGCACTCAGTCACAGGCACTCAGTCACAGGCACTCAATCACAGGCACTCGGTCACAGGCACTTGATCACAGGCACACGATCACAGGCACTCGGTCACAAGCACTCGGTCACAGGCACTCAATCACAGGCACTCGGTCACCGGCACTCAGCCACAGGCAATCGATCGCAGACACTTGGTCACAGGCACTCGATCACAAGCACTCAATCACAGGCACTCGATCACAGGCACTCGATCACAGGCAATCAGCCACAAGTACCTGGTCACAGGCACATGGTCACAGGCACT
>NW_025114183.1:0-1002 GCF_004010195.1 Chiloscyllium plagiosum
ATTTATCAATCTCTGCCTTGAAGACACCCAACAACTCAGCCTCCACTGTGCTCCATGGCAATGAATTCTGACTGAAGAAATGTCTCCTCATTTCCATTCTAAATTGACGCCCTCTCATTCTAAGGCTGTGCGCACAGGCCCTAGTTTCCCTGCCTAACGGGAACAACTTCCGAGCTTCCACCCTTTCTAAGCCATGCGTTATCTTGTAAGTTTCTATTAGATCTCCCCTCAACCTTCTAAACTCTAATGAATACAATACCAGGTTCCTCAGCCGTTCATCGTATGTTAGACCGACCATTCCAGGGATCGTCCATGAGAGTCTCTGCTGGACACACACGAGTGCCAGTATGTCCTTCCTGAGGTGTGGGGCACAAAATTGGACACAGCATTCTAAATGGGGCCTAACTAGAGCTTTATCAAGTCTCAGAAGCACATCAATGCTTTTATATTCCAACCCTCTTGAGATAAATGACAACATCACATTTTCTCTCTTAACCACGGACTCAATCTATAAGTCAACCTTGAGAGAATCCTGGACTAGCACTCCCAGATCCCTTTGTACTTTGGCTTGAAGAATTTTCTCACAGTTTAAAAAATAGCCCATGCCTGTATTCTTTTTTTCAAAGTGCAAGGCCCTGCATTTGCTTACGTTGAATTTCATCAGCCATTTCCTGGACCACCCTCCAAAACTGTCTAAATCTTTCTGCAGCCTCCCCACCTCCTCAGAACATCCTGCCTGTCCACCTAACTACTTATCATCGGTGAACTTTACCAGAAAGCCCCCAGCTCCCTTCATCCAGATCATTATTATATAAAGTGAACAGCTGCGGCCCCAACACTGAATGCTGCGGGACACCACTTGTCACCAGCTGCCATTCCAAAAAAGAACCTTTTATCCCAACTCTCTGCCTTCTTTCAGATCGCCAATCCTCAATCCATGCCAGTATCTCACCTCAAACACCATGGGCTCTCACCTTACTCAGCAGCCTCCCATGATGCACC
>NW_025114184.1:0-1002 GCF_004010195.1 Chiloscyllium plagiosum
CAAGGCAGCTGGTGAAATGTATTGTCCATTCATCAAAGATTTGCAATAAGCAATGGAGCCAGGAAACTATCTCTGATTGTTCTAAGAGCTCAACTGATTCAGCTGTCCTTACCTAGTCTGGGCTTTATATGGCTCCAGACACATAGCAATGTAGTTGATTCTCTCTCTGCAGCTTCCCTGCGGCTGTAACATTGTATTCTGCACTCTCTATGTGCCACCCCGATGCCTGTAAACCCGGCAAATCAACGTATCTCAGTTCATAGAGAATCATAGAGTCATACAGCATGGAAACAAACCCTTCGGTCCAACTTGTCCATGCCGATCAGACATCCCAAACTGACCTAGTTCCATTTGTCAGCACTTGGCCCATATCCCTTTAAAGCTTTCCTATTCATATATCCATCCAGATGCCTTTTAAATGTTGTAATTGTACCAACCTCCACCATTTTCTCTGGCAGCTCATTCCATACATGTACCACCCTCTGCATGAAAATGCTACTCCTCAGGTTCTCTTTAAACATTGTTGCATTCTTTGTTTTAAAAGTGTTTGAACTCTGATAAGGGGATTTGTAATCATTCAGTTCATGCTGGGGGATTGAGTATTGATTCTTCTGCTATTCTTTTGACTTTTGTAAGCACTGTAGACACAGCAGTATTGGTGCGATGATGGGGCCGGACCATGGTATCTGCAGCAATGTACTTGCTGCGTTATTTGCTTTTTGTGTTGTTTTGTCCAGTTGTGTGTGCGCCTTCAGCAGTGTATTTAGAAGGGATTTTCTACTTTCTGTGCAAAAATTGTTCTGTTGACTCCACTGTTGTTATCAGCAATCAAACTCAAAGCAGTGAGGGGTTAGATTCTGCAACATAATGTCTTAGCATACGGTAAATGGGAGGTATATTGAGGGAGTCAAAAGGGAAATAGATTATTAACTGAACAGGAAAGGCTATGGGAAAAAGACAGGGCAGTGTCACTTGCTGACCAGCTTTGTCAGAGGGCCATTT
>NW_025114185.1:0-1002 GCF_004010195.1 Chiloscyllium plagiosum
ATGTCTATTCATAGTTATTGTATCCTTATATCCAAAAAGGGGCAGTCATTTGATGTGAGGTTAAGGCAAATTTAAAATAATGGGTCCCACAGTGAAATCAGGATGTGCCGTTCCCTTTAGTGTTGTGCTACCTGTGGTGTCCTCATCCTCAGAGAGCAGTGAAGACTCGGTTATTGCAGATATTCCAGGCTGAGCTCGACTGATCTTTGCTGGGCAGGAGAGTCAATGTTTATTGGGAACAGACAGGAGAGGGATGGTTAGACACAATCGGATCTGCAATGAGCATTCCTAATGGTACAGCCGATTGGCCAACTGCCGCCCCTACCCCATGTGTTGTTCCGTCAATCCACCCCTCGAGTCTGTCACAAGGTAGGGGACCACCCCATTCAGCCACACAGGTCGTTACAATGAGATGCGAGTAGACTATTCTGCCCGTCAAAGGAGTTACACAGGAATATAGAATGAAGTAATTCAGCTCGTTGAGTACATTACACAGCCCAGGAGGAGGCCATTCAACCCGCGTGAACTGCTGCATAGGATCAAGGATGCTGTCCCTGACAGGAAATAGACAGTGGAGATGAGGTCGTGAATCTGCATTGTGATATAGACAGGGAAGGTTAGTGAGCAAACCTTCAGCAGAAATAATATAACGTGAGTTGTCTATTGTGGGAGGAAGGATAGAACAGCAGGAAACAATTTAAATGGAGAGAGATCACAGAACTCTGTGATGCAGATATTTTTTCATATTCCTGGTCCATGAATCATATGACGTCTGTCTGCAGACACTGCAAGTGACTTGGACGGTAAGTGAAATGATGCTGTTTGTGGCCACGGGAATTCGGTTTAATCGGGAATGTTTTACTGCATCTGTACAGGGCATTGCTGAGACCACATCAGATACACTGGGTGCAGCTTTGATCCTCTAAACTAAAAAACGGATATAATTCCTTTCGAAGATTTTCAAAGATACTTCCCTTTACTCATTCCTGAAATGAAAGCCTT
>NW_025114186.1:0-1002 GCF_004010195.1 Chiloscyllium plagiosum
CCAGCATTTGGCTTACATCCCTCTAAACCCTTCTTATTCATGTACCCAACCCAATGTGTTTGAAATGCTGTAACTTTATCTGCCTCCAACACTTTCTCTGGCAGCTCGATCCATACACATATCACCCTCTGCATGACAAGTTACCCCTCAGGTCCCGTTTGAATCTTTTACCTCTCACCTTAAACCGATGCCCTCTTGTTTTGGACTCTCCTTTCCAAGGAAAATACCTTGGATATACACCCTGTCCATGCTCCTCATTATTTTATAAACATCTGTAAGTTCACACCTCGGCCTTAGATGCTACAGGGAAAATAGCCCCAGTCTATTCAGCCTCTCCCGAGAGCTCAAACCCTCCAGTTCCTGGTCATGTCCTGATAAATCTTTTCCTCAGGTTTTTAAGTTTAACGATATCCTTCCTTTCGCAGGATGAGGAATTGTTCACATTATTCCCAAAGTGGCCTCACCAATCTTCTGTACAGCTGCAACATGATACCCCAACTCTGATACTTAGTGCAATGACCAATAAAGGCAAGTGTACTCAACACCTTCTTCATTACCCTGTCTCCCTGAGACTCCACTGTCAAGGAATAATGCACCTGCCCCTGCCCCTGCCCCTGCACCTGCCCCTGCCCCTGCCCCTGCCCGTCCACCTACACCTCGAGGTCTCTTTTTTTCAGCAACACCCCACAGGGCCCTACCATAAACTGTATAACTCCTGCCCTGGTTTGCCTTTCCAAAATGCAACATCTCACATTTATCTAAATTGAACTCCATATGCCACTCTTGTGCCCATTGCCCATGTGATCAAAATCCCGCTGTACCCTGAGATCATCTTCTTCACTATCCACTGTCCCACCAGTTTTGGTGTCATTTACAAACTTAACATTACTCCTATGTTCACATCCAAACCATTTACTTAAATGATGAAAAGCAATGGACAAAGCACCAATTCTTGTGGCACACAGCTAATCACAGATCTTCACTGAGAACGAGACTCACGGT
>NW_025114187.1:0-1002 GCF_004010195.1 Chiloscyllium plagiosum
ACCTGAAGTGTTCTGTGGAAGGGACGCCGCGTGCGGCAGCAGAGTGGCGCAGCTGGAGCGTGCGGGGCCCATAGCCCAGAGGTTGATGGATCGAAACCACCGTCCGCTTACTGTTCAATGTCACCTCGAGCTGCTTACCTCCAGATCGGTGCTCTCTGCTGCAAGCTGCTCTCTTTCGTGTCTACTTACCGAGTGTCCAAATGTCGCATATCGATGCACTCGCCACATCCACTCAACTCGTGTGACATGATTTTAGAGGTCTCTGTGGTATTTTGTCCTTCGTCTGTCTCCTTTGAACTGAATCGCAAACCCAGTTCCCTGCGATGCCAATCAGCTGGTAAAGTTGAAACACATGCCTTGCGGTTTCGTCCATTCCTTGCAGTAATTCGCCACGCTGGTTCAGACGAGAAATGACAAGCATGTCAGAAACCGCATCACGACTCAGACATAGTCCCCCACTATTAGGAGGGTTACCACCGATTGTGAATAACCTCAGAGAGAGAGACAAGTGACAGACAGTCGCCGTGGACTCGATGGGCTGAACGACATCTGTCTGCGCGAGAATGATTCTACGTGTTTATGCCGTCCCACTGCCTGTCTCTGGGACAGAGAGGCTGAGGGAGCAAAACTGGTTCATTTTTAACCGTCCCATCCGTGTTGGACTGCCTGCAGTCCCTCAGCTCAGAGCCGTGGGGATGACTGTCAACGAGTGAAGGTTTCACTCAGATTCTCTTCATCTGGGACACTTGGGGCTCAGCAAAGGAAGCGATGCCCACTTTGCAATAGACTTTCCGTAAGATTGCTGCGTGAAGACGATTCTCTTCATCTGGGGCACTTGGGGCTCAGATGTTAACTGCTGCGCGGTCGCAGCAAAGAAAGCGATGCCCACTTTGGAATAGACTTTCCGTAAGATTGCTGCGTGAAGACGATTTCTGAACACCAAGAAGGCTGCACAACAATGTGAATTCACCTGAGCGAAGAGTCCTCGGTGTCCATTTCTTT
>NW_025114188.1:0-1002 GCF_004010195.1 Chiloscyllium plagiosum
CACTGACCCTCCGACAGAGCCCACTCCCTCAGCGCTGACCCTCTGGCAACACCCACTCCCTCAGCACTGACCCTCCGACAGCGCCCGCTCCCTCAGCACTGACCCTCCGACAGAGTCCGCTCCCTCAGCACTGACCCTCCGACAGCACCCACTCCCTCAGCACTGACCCTCTGACAGTGCCTGCTCCCTCAGCACTGACCCTCCGGCAGTGCCCACTCCCTCGGCACTGATCCTCCGACAGAGTCCGCTCCCTCAGCACTGACCCTCCGACAGTGCCCACTCCCTCAGCGCTGAACCACCGACAGCGCCCGCCCCCTCAGCACCGACCCTCCGACAGTGCCTACTCCCTCAGCACTGACCCTCCGACAGTGCCCACTCCCTCAGCACTGACCCTCCGACAGCGCCCGCTCCCTCAGCACTGACCCTCCGACAGCGCACGCTCCCTCAGCGCTGACCCTCCGACAGCGCCCACTCCCTCAGCACTGACCCTCTGACAGCGCCCGCTCCCTCAGCACTGACTCTCCGACAGAGCCCGCTCCCTCAGCACTGACCCACCGACATCGCCCACTCCCTCAGCACTGACCCTCTGACAGTCCCCACTCCCTCAGCACTGACCCTCCGACAGGACCCACTCCCTCAGCACTTAACCTCCGACAGCGTCCACTCCCTCAGCACTGACCCTCCGACAACGCTCGCTCCCTCAGCGCTGACCCTCTGACAGTGCCCACTCCCTCAGCACTGACCCTCTGACAGTGCCCACTCCCTCAGCACTGACCCTCCGACAGCGCCCGCTCCCTCAGCACTTACCCTCCGACAGCGTCCACTCCCTCAGCACTGACCCTCCGACAGCACCCACTCCCTCAGCACTAACCCTCCCCCAGCGCCCTCTCCCTCAGCACTGACCATCCCACAGCACCCACTCCCTCAGCACTAACCCTCCCCCAGCGCCCGCTCACTCAGCACTGACCCTCCGACAGAGCCCGCTCCCTCAGCGCTGACCCT
>NW_025114189.1:0-1002 GCF_004010195.1 Chiloscyllium plagiosum
TCCAGATGGGTGCCCTGACTGAATCAGTGCATTTATGATGAACACAATTGCCCCTGGGAGGGCAACACAATCAAAGAATTAAACTTCATCCCCAAAGTGAAAACCATTTGGTGGCAATCATTTTGTTTTCTTGTTCAGTGCAGTTTGAATTGAAAATGGCAAGGTTTCATAGAAACATAAAGGATAGGAGCAGAGTAGGCCATTCGGCCCTTTGAGCTTGACCTACCACTCAGTATGATCCTGGCTGTTTGTCCCCTCATCTACAACATGAATATATATTGTGAATAACTGGGACCCAAGCACCACTCCATGTGGTACCCCACTACTTACCGCCTGTCACTAAGAAAAAGACCGATTGATTCCTGCTCTTTGTTTCCTGTCTGCCAACCAGCTCTCTATCGATGACAGTGCACTACCACCAAACCCACACACTTTAATTTCACATTAACCTCTTCTGTGAGAGCTTACCGAAAGCCTTCTGGAAATCTAAGTATACCTCATCCACTGGATACCCCTTAACAACTTGACTAGTTAGATTTTTGAAAATGTCCACTGGATTTGCCAAGCATGGCTCCCCTTTCCTAAGTCTACAATGACTCAGTCCAGTCATCTCACTGCTTTCTAAATGCAATGTTATTAAATCTTTCGCATTTTGCTAAATACTGCTGATAGGCTCCCTCCTCTATAAATCCCTGTTTGCTCTCTTTGTAATATAGTGGGTAAAATTAATGACCCTCCAATCCATTGGAACTGTTCCAGAGTCGAGAGAATTCTGAAAGATGATCACCAATGCATCCACTATTTCGCAGGCCACTTCCTTAAGTACTCCAGGATGGAGATTGTCAGGCCCTGGGCAGTTATTTATCTTCAATCCCATCAGTTTCTCCAATTGTTTTCTTTCAGTTCCTCCCTCTCACTAGATCCTGATTCCCTCAACATATTTCAAATGTTATTTATGAAAATCAGACTAAACTATGTATTTAAATGGTCTGCCATCTCTTT
>NW_025114190.1:0-1002 GCF_004010195.1 Chiloscyllium plagiosum
GGTAGGGGGAACTGCTTGAAGGTGATGGAGTTAGTGCGAGTGGGTCAGGGTGACAGTACCTGAGTATGTGTGAGGAGGACAGGATGACACTGATTGAGTGAGCGTGAAGGGGTCTAGGTGCCTGTTACTGAGCTTGAGAGCGTCAAGGTGACAGTGACAGAGTGAGTGTGAGTGTGTTCTAGGTTAAGGTGATGGTGTGAATGTGAGAATGTAAGGATGACAGTGACGGATGAGTATGACGAGGTCAGGTTGAGGGGGATGAAGTGAGTGTGTCAAGGTGACGCTGACGTAGTGTGTGTGAGATGATCAGAGTGACAGTGACGGAGTGAGTGTGAGGGGACCAGGGTGGTAGTGATAGAGTGAGTGTGTGAGGCTGAGGATGAAGGAGTTATTGCGAGGAGGTCAGAGTGACAGCGAAGGAGTGTGTGTGAGAGGGTCAGGGTGACAGTGAATGAGTGAATGTGAGGGGGTGAGGTTGATTGTGTCTCAGTGAGTGTGAAGGGAACAGGGTGATAGCGATAGAGTGAGTGTGAGGGGGTCAAGATGAAGAGTTATTGCGAGGAGGTCAGGGTGACGGCGAAGGACTGTGTGTGAGAGGGTCAGGATGACTGTGAATGAGTGAATGTGAGGGGGTGAAGTTGATTGTATCCCAGTGAGTGTGAGGTATCAGGGTGATAGTGATGGAATGAGTGTGAGCGGATCAGGGAAACGGTGACAGGGTGAATGTCAGGAGTATCCGCTGATTATGACTTAGTGAGTGTGAGGGGTCAGAGTGCCAATGACTGTGACTACAGGGTTACTTTGATGGACTGAATGTGATAGACTCAGCGTGACAGAGACAGAGTGAGTGTGAGAGTGTTAGGGTGACGGTGAGGGAGTGAGTGTCATGGGATCAGTGTGACGGTACCAATGTGTGTTTCGGAGTGAGTGTGACAGAGAAAGAGCGAGGGTAGGGGGATTAGCTAGAAGTTGATGGAGTTAGTGCGAGTGGGTCAGGGTGAC
>NW_025114191.1:0-1002 GCF_004010195.1 Chiloscyllium plagiosum
CTGAAAATGTGTTGCTGGAGAAGTGCAGCAGGTTAGACAGCATCCAAGGAACAGGAAAATCGACATTTCGGGCATAATCCCTTCTTCAGGAACCAACTTCACTCCCCTGTTTACCCATGGCTTCGCTTTCAAGGAACTGTGAATCTGCACTCCAAGGTCTCTTTGCTCAGCAACACTCCCCAGGACTTTGTCCTTATTTGCCTTACCAAAATACAACACCTTACATTTATCTAAATTATCTCCATCCACCACTCCTTATCCAATGGCCCATCTGAACAAGCATTGATCATATATTATAAACTTGCACATATAGAAAGCATTGGGGAGGCCACACCTGGAGTATTTTGTCCATTTTTGGTCTGCTTATTTGAGGAAGGATGTGGTGGCACTGTAGGCTGTTCAGAGGATGTTCCCCAGACTGATTCCAGAGATGAAAGGGCGGCCCACGAGGAGCAGTTAAAGAGCTTGGGCTTGTACTCGCTGGAGTTCAAAAGAATGAGGAGGGATCTGATTGAGGGATAGAAAATGGGAAAGGGGATTGATAAGGTGGCTGTTGAATAGATGCTCCCCCTTGCGGGACAGTCTGGAACAAGAGGTCATCGATATAGAGTGAAAGGAGGTCGGTTCAAAACTGAGCTGAGGAGAAACTACATCTCCCAGAGGGTTGTGAACCTGTGAAAGTCAATGCCCCAGAGTGCAGTGGAGGCAGAATCAATCAACAGGTTCAAGAAAGATGTGTTTCTGATGGAAAGTGAGATAAAGAACGATGGGGAGCAGTCAGGAGAGTGGAGTTGAGACCAGAATAAGATCAGCCACGGTCATGTTAAATGGCGGAGCAGGCTCGAAGGGCTGAATTGCCTCCTCCCTCTCCTAATTCCTATGTTGAGCACACAGACAAGGCTGACATTGCAAAACTGAGGGAGCTGTTGTCTTTCAGGTGAGATACAAAACAGAGGTCCTGCCACAATGTATCGAACTGTACTATGTCCCCCAGAGACAAGT
>NW_025114192.1:0-1002 GCF_004010195.1 Chiloscyllium plagiosum
GAGGGGAAAGTGGGGATTATAGATACTGGAGATTAGAGCAAGGGGAAATTGGGGATTGCAGATACTGGAGATCAGAGCGAGGGGACACTGGGGATTGCAGATACTGAAGATCAGAGTGAAGGGAAAGTGGGGATTGTAGATACTGGAGATCAGAGTGAGGGGAAAGTGGGGATTGCAGATACTGGAGATGAGACCGAGGTTAAATTGGGAATTTCAGATACTGGAGATCAGAGCGAGTTGAAAGTGGGGATTGCAGATACTGGAGATCAGAACGAGGGATAAGTGGGGATTGCAGATACTGGAGATCAGAGCGAGGGTATAGTGGGGATTGCAGTTAGTACAGATCAGAGCGATGGGAAAGTGGGTGTGCAGAGACTGGAGATGAGAGCGAGGGGAAAGAAGGGATTGCAGATCCTGGAGATCAGAGTGAGGGGAAAGTGGGGATTGCAGGTACATGTGATCAGAGCGAGGGGAAAGTGGGGATCGCAGATACAGGATATCAGAGCGAGGGGAAAGAGGGGAGTGCAGATACAGGAGATCGCAGCGAAGGGAAAGTGTGGAATGCAGATACTGGAGATCAGAGCGAGGAGAAAGTGGGGATTGCAGATACTGGAGATCAGAGCGAGGTTAAATTGGGGATTGCAGATACTGGAGATCAGAGTGAGGGGAAAGTGGGGATTGCTGATACTTGAGATCAGAGCGAGGGTAAAGTGGGGATTGCAGATACAGGAGATCAGAGCGACGGGAAAGTGGGGATTGCAGATGCAGGAGATCACAGCAATGGGAAAGTGTGGAATGCAGATAGAGGAGATCAGAACGAGGAGAAAGTGGGGATTGCAGATACTGGAGATCAGAGCGAGGGGAAGTGTGGATTGTAGATACTGGAGATCAGAGCGAGTGGGAAGTGGGGATTGCAGATACTGGAGATCAGAGCGAAGGGACACTGGGGATTGCAGATACGAGATCAGAGTGAGGGGAAAGTTAGGATTGCAGATACTGGAG
>NW_025114193.1:0-1002 GCF_004010195.1 Chiloscyllium plagiosum
CAGACAACAAGCAAAATTAATGTCATTTACAAATCCCATGCAACAACTGTAACAAACACGACATTGGACAAAAAGGCAGAAAACTAGCTACCAGGATACATGAACATCAACTAACCACAAAACAACATGACCCACTCTCACTAGTATCCTTAGATGCAGATAAGGAAGGCTACCATTTTGACTGGGACAACACATCCATCCTAGGACAAGCCAAACAGAGACACGCACAAGAATTCCTAGAAGCATGGCATTCTAGCTATAGCTCGATCAACAAACACGTTGACTTGGGTCCCATTTATTACCCCCTAAGAACAGGAAATGACATCACCATAGGAAATGACATCACCACAGAAAGTGACATCACCAGCCCATGGAAACCAAAACATATAAATAGAAAGCAGGAAATACTGGCAATGCTTCGCTCAGAGACTCACTGAAGATGTTACCTAGTATGGTGATGAAACATCTGAAAATGAACCTTCCAGCTCAGCAAGCAATTCGACATCCACACATCCTCAAACACAGATTCTTACAGGCAGGAGGGAATAGTTATGGAGAAGGACATAACTGGCCCACAGGTTCAAGATCTTAATTAGGCAAGACGAATTTTGATGGAATAAGACAGGAGCTTGCAGGGGTTGATCGGAGTAGTTTGCTTGCAGGCAAAGGGAACTCTGGCAAGTGGGAATCCTTTAAAATTGAGGTAGTCAGTGTTCAAGAGTCTATGTGTTCCTGTCAGGGTGAAAGGCAAGGTTGACAGGAATAGGGAACCCCTGGATGACAAGAGTTACTGAGGCGTTGACCCGAAAAAAGAAGGAGAAATGGCTCAGGTACAGGCAGCTGGGATCAAGAGAATTCATAGACATGTAGAGGGGATAAAGGATAAAAGATTTACCAAAGAAGGAAATCTGGAGGGTCAAAAAGGACCACAAGATAGCCTTGGCTGAGTAGATTAGGGTGAATCCAAAGAGGTTATAGAACATAGAACATAGAACATAGAAG
>NW_025114194.1:0-1002 GCF_004010195.1 Chiloscyllium plagiosum
ACTCCTCAGCCCAGCTCTGCATCATATCTAAACTGTCTGAGAGGGGAACTCACAGTGAGCAGACAGTCCTTATTTTATAGTCATTGTTTCACAGCTGCTATTACAATCACTTAGGGAGATATGTGGGAATAAGCTAAGTACTACCCTAATTATGCATGTATAGACATAGGAAATGCTGTTCCGATTAAGCAACATCCTTATAGAATTAATCCTATTAGAGATTATAATATCAATCTCCAAAGATATTGAACACATGCCCGATATAATCAAATGATTTTCAGCGACTGGAGCTCACCCATTGTAATGTTGCCAAAATCAGATGTTACCCAACAATTGTGTGTTTTCAAAGTTAATACAATTACAAAGTCTGGTTTCGATCCTTTTCACATTTGGATGACTGTATTGAGAAAGTGAGAAAAGCAATTTACATGTCTAACTTGGCCTTACTCAGACGATACTAGTAGGAACTTTTATTCAAAAGAGTGAAGACAGTTTTGGCTTTTGTGACACCAGATGAATGATATCAATTTAAAATCATGCCAATTGGTATGAAAATGCACTAGCCACATTTCAAAGACAACCAATAAATTCATTTCTGGATTACCCAGTTGTACACTGTACATCGACAACCTGGTGATTTTTAATCAACATTTTCCTAGCTACCAGTTCTGAAGAAGGGTCACTGGACCCGAAACATCAACTCTGATTTCACTCCATGGAGCTGCTGGACCTGCTGAGATTTTCCAGCAATTTCTGTTTTTAGTCCAGGATCCTGGTCTCTAGGATCAGAGTACTCAAATGCCCAAAGAAAGTGAACTTGACTCTAACCCTTCATGGGTATAGAGTGTAGGTTTGCTCGCTGAGCTGTAGGTTTGATATCCAGACATTTCATTACCTGGCTAGGTAACATCATCAGTGGCGACCTCCAAGTGAAGCGAAGCTGTTGTCTCCTGCTTTCTATTTATATATTAAAGATATAAATAGAAAGCAGGAGACAACAGC
>NW_025114195.1:0-1002 GCF_004010195.1 Chiloscyllium plagiosum
GGAAGATTAGATGATTGGTGCTGAGGTCTTGCTAAACTCAGGGCATCCATTATCCCAGAGGACAGTCCATGTCATGTCTTAATTGGCTGATTTCAATGAATTTTCAAACTCTCAAAGCCAAGAAACCGACCCTTTTGCCTCAGTTATCTGTGCTGGGACCTGGTCTATGTTTTGGTGTTCCCTACTCCAGAAAACTGTGATGAATCAAGTGAAGGATCTCTTATCTTCAAAAGTGGTTCAGCTTTGGGCATTGCATATTGATGACAATCAATTCAGAGTCGGAATATTCATTCAATGGGATGCTGTAAAAAGGGGAGGAGTTGTCTATACTGGGGAGTTAGCTGTGTGTGGGGGATCTCCATTTTCTGTTATTCATTCAATGGATGTGGGTGTCACTGCCTTGGCCAGTAATTACCCCCATCCCTAATTGCTCAGAGGGCACGTCAGATTCCCCAGATTTACATGCTTTTGGATCACTTATAGGCCAGGCCATGTTAGGATGAAAGATTATCTTCTCAAAGGGACATTTGTAAAGGAGATGTTTGTTTCTCATGACAGTTGACAACAGTTTAATGGTTACCATTAGACTGTTAAGTCCAGATTTTTATTGAACTCAGATTTAATTGTCTGCCATAGCAGACATGGAGTCTAGAGTGTATTGCTGGAAAAGCACAGCAACCGAGGAGCAGGAGAAGCGCCGTATCGGGCAAGAGCCCTTCATCAGGAATGAGGCCTCAAGCCTCTCAACTCTGATCTCCAGCATCTGCAGTCCTCACTTTCTCATAGAAGACATTGAACCCAGCTCCCAGAACAAGTCTCTGAATTAGTAGTCTCATATGATAAGACCATTTGGCCATCACCTCTCCTAATGCTTGGCATTGGATTGAATGCTCAGAAGCAGCCTCTGATACCAAGCAATGGTACAATGTATGGCTGTCCCAGAACAAGCTGGGGAACAATTCTGTTGATCTCCATGGAGAGTGCTGCTTTAACTATGGCGAT
>NW_025114196.1:0-1002 GCF_004010195.1 Chiloscyllium plagiosum
ACATTGAAAAGGATCTGGATCTTGCTGTACACTTGTCAATGGAAGTAATTTTTTGCAGGAACAGAAAGCTTTTAGGAAGATAAATGTTTGAGTTGACCACAATGTCAGAGGGATTTGAGTCCAGGAGTAAGGGTGTCTTACTGCAGCCTTGGTGCGACCCCATTCGAACATTGTGCAGTATTGTGTGCAGTTTTGGTCTCCTTACCTAATAATGGACAAACCTGACATTGACGGAGAGCAACGAAGGATGACCAGACTGATCTCTAGGAAGACAGACTTGTTGTGGGAGCAGGGTTTGAGTCGACTGAAACTATATTCCATGTGCTTTAGCAAAATGAGTGGAGAACTCTGTGCAACATATAAAACTCTGACAGGGTGAGCCAGATAAGAAGCAGGGAAGGTAATTGTGGAGCCATTTCAGAGACCATTGAAGGGTTTAGCACATGTCTGTGCGTCTGGAGACACTTTTCTGCCAGACCAGGAAAGCATGGGAGATTTATTTCCTGAAAGTATATTGGGGAAGCAAACTGCTGTTAACAGTCGACATTGGCTTCAGGGTAACTATTACTGACACCAGAGTTTAGATCTCGATATTTTCTTCATTGTTTTTAACTTCCACCAGCTGCCAGAGCATTAGCCTGGTCTGGATTAGTAATCCAATGACATTTCCACAAGAGCACCATCTCCACGTGGGAAACTATCGGAAACGACACTGAGCAGGTTATTTCTGTGCTGCTTGACAGCTCTGTCAAAAAGAACTCCCACCAATTTGAGTATCGTGACGGGACTGAGGGGGAGGTAATTGGTCAGATTGTAATTATTCCCCTCTTAGGCGACTGGACATAGTTCAGTATATTTCCACATTGCCAGCGAGATATCAGAGTTGGAGCTGGAATGAAACAGCTTCCCCAGGGACTCCGCTTGTTGTGCAGCACAAGTCTTCAGTCATATTGCTGGAATTTTGCCCCTTGCCTTTGTCGTATCTACTGTGTTCAGCTGTTT
>NW_025114197.1:0-1002 GCF_004010195.1 Chiloscyllium plagiosum
AGCCCCATTAGTGCTGTTTTCCATCAGTGCAATGCTCCATCAGTGCAGAGCCCCATCAGTGCAGTGCCCCATCAGTGCAATGCCCCATCAGTGCAGTGTCCCATCAGTGTAGAGTATCATCAGTTCAGTGCCCCATCAGTGCAGTGTTCTATCAGTGCAATACTCCATCAGTGCAGTGCCCCATCAGTGCAGAGCCCCATCAGTCCAGTGCCCCATCAGTGCAGAGCCCCATCAGTGCAGTGTCCCATCAATGCAGTGTTCTATCAGTGCAATACTCCACCAGTGCTGTGTCCCATCAGTGCAGTGCTCTATCAGTGCAGTGTCCCACCAGTGCAGTGTCCCATCAGTGCAGTGCCCCATCAGTGCATTGTCCCATCTGTGCAGTGGCCCATCAGTGCTGTGTCCCATCAGTGCAGTGCTCTATCAGTGCAGTGTCCCACCAGTGCTGTGTCCCATCAGTGCAGTGCCCCATCAATGCAGTGTCCCATCAGTGCAGTGTCCCATCAGTGCAGTGCCCCATCAGTGCAGTGTTCCATCAGTACGGTGCTCTATCAGTGCAGTTTCCCATCAGTGCAGTGCCCCATCTATGAGGTGTCCCACCATTGCTGTGTTCCATCAGTGCAGTGTCCCACCAGTGCAGTGTCCCATCAGTGCAGTGTCCCATCAGTGCAGTGCACCATCAGTGCAGTGCTCTATCAGAGCAGTGTCCCATTAGTGCAGTGCCCCATCAATGCTGTGTCCCATCACTGCTGTGCCCCATCACTGCAGTGCTCCATCACTGCAGTGTCCCATCAGTGCAGTGTCCCATCAGTGCAGTGCTCTATCAGAGCAGTGTCCCATTAGTGCAGTGCCCCATCAATGCAGTGTCCCATCACTGCTGTGCCCCATCACTGCAGTGCTCCATCACTGCAGTGTTCCATCAGTGCAGTGCACCATCAGTGCAGTGCTCTATCAGAGCAGTGTCCCATTAGTGCAGTGTCCCATCAGTGCAGTGCCCCATCA
>NW_025114198.1:0-1002 GCF_004010195.1 Chiloscyllium plagiosum
AACTTTGTGGTGTTTAAATGTTCTGGTCAAAATGTGCTTCAAGCAGAAGACTTATACATTGGTTTCTCCGAGTTCCCAGCCATTGCACTTGCAGTTCCATAATAACTGCAAGCTATTGCTAAGCCCCAGAGAGAACAGAATGTCCAGGCCCCGTACACATCCAAGCGCCATGATGTAGGCCTCGAAGCCCTCCGTTTCTTCCTGTCACGCCAACCCAAGCAGTACATGCTCAACCTCAACTACATTTCCTTTCAATCCTTCCACTTCCTCCAAACCAAAGGGGTAGCCATGGACACCTGTATGAACCCCAGCTATGCCTGCCTCTTCGTCAGATATGTGGAACAGTCAATATTCCACAGCTACACCGGTATCATTGCCCATCTTTACCACTGCTACATTGATGACTGTATCAACGCCACCTCATGCTAGCACAAGGAGATTGAACAGTTCATTAACTTTACTAAAGCCTTTCACCCTGACCTAAACTTCACAGGGACCATCTCGTAAAACCTCCCTCCCTTTCCTAGACCTCTCCACCTCTATCTCCAGTGACTGACTAAACATTTACTGTAAGCCCACTGACTCCCACAGCTACCTGGGCTACACTCCTCCCACCCAACCTCCTGTAAAAATGCCATCCCTTATTGTCAATACCTCTGACCGACATTGAATTCAAATAAAGCACAGCACTGTATGGTTTCAATCTTTGCAAATCCTCTCTCTTTGAAAGAGCTTGTTCTAACGGTTAATTCGTTTCTTGATTAGGAGGACCAGTTCCACCATAAAACATCACGGATAACCTCCTTTTTCAAAGACTGCAATTTCCCCTCCCATGTGGTCAACGATGCCCTTGAACTCCCTCCCTCCAATCACAACAGGGAGCCCTCCTGGTCCTCATCTTCCACCGCACCAACCTCGCATATATCATATCATCCTCCGCTGCTTCCACCACCTGTAAACAGACCCCATCACTCGGGGTATACTTCCCTCCCTACCCCTATC
>NW_025114199.1:0-1002 GCF_004010195.1 Chiloscyllium plagiosum
AGCTATGAATTGCTGATGAGTTGTTTCCCCTTGGTCTTTTCTGTTTGAGAAAGGCCTTATTCGTTTTGTTAGAGACTATGCAAAACTTTCATCTGACTACAATTTTGTTTGTAATGTTGAAACACTTTGTGCCTTTCCCTGTGAGGAACGATGCAAAATATTGTTTTCAATTCTCTGCCTGTTCCCTGAAACCAGTTCCCCAGTCACATCCTCCAGGTGTCCCACATTTTCTTTCCTGCCTTTCTACCAAGGGTCACACATTCATCATGAACGTTTTTTTATTTGATATGCGAAAACTCTTGCAGTTAGTTTCCTTTCATATTTCTTGCCAGTTTTGGAATATTTTTCTTTGTATTCTGTTTTATACAATCTGCATCTGGTTCCAAAAGTAAACTTCCCAAATGTGGCCGACGCCAGAACGCCCCAATCTGAATTCTTCAGTTTGTGATTGATTAGCATACTTCACAGTCTTTGTGCATCATGGGTGGTTCATCTTCACATCTTCATATTATCTTCGTTTTGACCAGAGTCAATCATTAATGAGCGTTATTAAGCAGTACCTGCTTAAATATTTCCAACCACCCCCCCCCCCCCCCCCCCCACACACACACACACACACATCTGCTAACCTTCACTGTGTCTATTTTCACACTCCGTGTTTGACCAGATATATGACATAAATCTGCATTTGAAATGACTGGCTCTTTTCAATCATTCAGAGGGAACCTACGTATGTGGCTGAACACATGATCAGCTGAGGGTGCCTCCATTCTCCCAGTTTCCCTGCCTCTGTCATTTCTGTTCGATGATGCCACATTCCCTTGGGAAGCTTCCTGCAAGTCATCCTTTTCTCTCAAACGAGAAATTCCCTCGCTCTGATGGACTGAGCTTTCAGCTGTGACTGTCCCGTCTCCCTCTCTTTTGCCCTCACTCCGTCCCCTCCCTCACAGAATAGTGATAGATCTCCCTTCGTCCTCACTTCCTACTGCACTACACTCTGCA
>NW_025114200.1:0-1002 GCF_004010195.1 Chiloscyllium plagiosum
GTGTGAGAATATGAGGCAGAGGCTGAGTGAGTGTGGGAGTGAATATAAATGTGACAGTTGAGAGTAAGTGTCGCGCTGAGGTTGGGTGAGTGTGTGTGAGAGTGAGTAAAATACGAATGAATGTGAGAATGTGTGAGAGTGACACCATGTGAGTGTAACAATCAGCGTGGGTGAGACAGTCACATGAGTGTGCAAGTGAGTGTGAAAAGCTAAATCCAGCAAGCGTTTGGTACAAACACTGAGCTAATGATCAGCTCTCTGGTGGTTTCAGTGACCCTTGACCCTGTCTAGTTGTGGCTGCGATCCATGTCTACCCAGTGACACTGCAGACTGAAAGGAATTATAGACAGAGTTTGGTTAGTAGTGACAGGATCAAAGTGACAGTTACTCACAGACTGGCAGCAGCCAATTAAACAGACAGTAACAAGTCCCACACGTCTCATCGACTAAACAAAATTGCTTGTTCCCTTGATCGTTCGCAATGCCCTGTGATGGTGGAATATAAACACTTATCCTGGCTGCAACTAGAATAGAGCTGAAAATGTGTTGCTGGAAAAGCGCAGCAGGTCAGGCAGCATCCAGGGAACAGGAGAATCGACGTTTCGGGCATGAGCCCTTCTTCAGGAATGAGGACAGTTTGTCCAGCAGGCTAAGATAAAAGGTAGGGAGGAGGGACCTGGGGGAGGGGCAACTGGAATAGCTCTGTATTTGGCACATGTGCCCCTTCTATTTGATATGTGGTGAAGACCTGCATTTATGTAGCACCATGCATTACTTCAGGATGACCCTCAGCAATGAAGAAGCTCGGAAGTGTGGTTACTGATGTAATGCAGGAAATGCAGCAGCCAATTTGTACACAGCAGGATTCCAGAAAAGAAATTGGAATGGAGTGACCTCCCTGGACCCCTTCCGAGCAGTATGAGCTTTGTTGCCTCATCTCCCCTCCCCCCACTTCATCCCAGATCCAACCCTCCAACTTGGCACCGCCCTCTTGAATTGTCC
>NW_025114201.1:0-1002 GCF_004010195.1 Chiloscyllium plagiosum
ACTGAGAGAGGATTGAAAGGGGAGCGACTGACTTAATGTGAGAGGAAGAGGTGTTAGATGAGGGTGAAGTCAGATAGGTCAGAAGACTGCATTACGATACATAAATATGAACGGACAGAAGTTAGAAGCTTTATTTAGAAATTCCTCTGGACGGCAAGCCCTCTGTCTGGTCTTCATACACTGTGAGCACTGTACTGATACTGGCTGTCATCCCAAATTATTTATTTCCAACAATATCACAGTGCTGGGTTACTGACAACTAAACATAACCCATTAGGCCAATAGATTGGTTCCATGGAGAAAGCAGAGTTTTTAAATAGACTGTGCCAAGAGCAGAAGGAAATGATAACCACCACCCCGCCTCCGCGGCGACACCCCCCCCCCCCCCCCCCCCCCCCCCGCGCCCCCCCCCCCCCCCGCCCACACCGATACTGTATGAGCGACTAGGCCAGAGAATCTCAGTGAGGGGATTCACTGACAGAGGTGAAATCACGATCTTAGCTGTGCGTCAAATAATGATTGATAAAGTTTGCATACCACTTTCCTAATTATGTAATTCACATTTCAATTTATATAGCTCAATATCAGGAGTGTATTTTAATAACCTTATCTCTTTGTACTTTGCATATATTAGTGTGTGCAGAAAATCATGTTGTTCCTGTATTTTATATTGCATAAACACATTTCATTAATATTGTCTCTGCTAATTCCGCATTGTAGATGTATTCTTGAATCTGTTCTTCATATGAGTTATAAAGAGTAACATTCCAATTCTGGTAAATGGGGAACATCACTGTCCCTCCACCCAGTCTAATCAGCCATGTCCCCAGTCTTCTCCGTCTTCTCTCTTTTCCCCAATATCATAATCACAATGTAATTGAAATCCATTAAATGACACTTCATGACAGTTCCTTAACATCGATAATATCAACAGCATGACCCACAACTGCCCTCTCTGATCCTGGAATGACAATCTGAACTGTGTTGGCCATGTGCAATTCT
>NW_025114202.1:0-1002 GCF_004010195.1 Chiloscyllium plagiosum
CAACCTTCAGTCTTCCGGCACCTCACCTGTGACCATCGATTATACAAATATCTCAGCAAGAGGCCCAGCAATAGCGTCTCTAGCTTCCCACAGAGTTCTAGGGTACACCTGATCAGGTCCTAGGAAGTGGTGGGGGCTGGTACAATTGCAACATTTAACAGGCATTTGGATGAGTATATGAATAGGAGGGGTTTGGAGGGATATGGGCCGGGTGCTGGCATTTGGGACTAGATTGGGTTTGGATGGTCGGCATGGACGGGTTGGACCGAAGTGTCTGTTTCCATGCTGTACATCTCTATGACTCTATAAGTGAACAGAATGGAGATTAAAAGAGAAGATAATAATATATACAAATATGTCCAAACTCTGCCAAATTTTCTTGAGAAAAATGTTGAAGCCTTCTTTATTTTATTGGAAAACTTAGCTCGGCAGATGGAGTGGTCTGAGGATTTATGGGTAATATTAGTTCAGACTAAACTGGTAGGCAGAGCTAGTGAGCTATTTGCCACGCTGTCAGATGAGGGGTCAAGAGATTATGAAGAGGTCAAACAGGCAATTTTAAGTGCTTATGAATTGGTACCAGAAGCATATAGATAGAGGTTGAGAAATATAAAGAAGGAACCAGGTCAAACTTATGTTGAGCTCGAAAGAATTCAACATAATCATTTTGATACATGGGCACATGCTTGAAAAAGAGATAGGACCTATAAGGCTCTAAGAGAGATTATTCTGCTGGAGGAGTTTAAAAACTCACTTCCAGAGATAGTAAGAATTCATGTGGAGGAACAGAAGTTCAAGAAGTGAGAAGGGCAGCAGAATTAGCAGACAAATACACATTGGTGCATGAGACAAGCTTCTGGCCAGAATTTCGTCCTGTAAGAGATAGAGGTCGGGAAAAGGGGAGATCCTACACTCCGAAACCAAGAGTAGAGAACACTGGTAGGGGTTTACCACAGTTAAAAAACAAGACCAAGAGGGTGGAAAGGAGGTGAAAGGCCTCAG
>NW_025114203.1:0-1002 GCF_004010195.1 Chiloscyllium plagiosum
GTACAGGTCCCCAGGGAAGGGGATAACGTATCGACTGTGCCCAGTTTCCCTGATCTCTGTACCAACTGGGGACCCAGGTGTACAGGTCCCAGGGAAGGGGATAACGTATCGGCTGTGCCCTATTTCCCTGATCACTGGGTCTGCCAGGGAACAAGGTGCACAGGTCCCCAGGGAAGGGGATAACGTATCGGCTGTGCCCTGTTTCCCTGAGCACTGTACCTGCCGGGGACTCAGTTGTACAGTCCCCAGGGAAGACGATGACGTATCGGCTGTGCCCTGTTTGCCTGAGCACTGTACCTGCCAGGCACCCAGGTGTACAGGTCCGCAGATAAAGGGGTAACGTATCGGTTGTGCCCTGTTTCCCTGAGCACTGTACCTGCTATGGACCCAGGTTGTGCAGATCCCCAGGGAAGGGGATAACATATCGGCTGTGCCCTGTTTTACTGGGCACTGCGTTTGCCGGGAAACAAGGTGCATAGGTCCCCAGGGAAGGGAATAATGTATTAGCTGTGCCCTGTTTGTCTGAGCAGTGTACCTGCTGATGACCCAGGTGCACAGGTCGCCAAGACAGGCGATAACGTATCGGCTGTGCCCTGTTTCCCTGAGCACTGTACCTTCTCGGGACACACGTGCAGGGGTCCCCAGGGAAGGGGATAACCTATCGGCTGTGCCCTGTTTCCCTGAGCACTGTACCTGCTAAGGACCCAGGTTGTACAGATCCCCAAGGAAGGGGATAACGTATCGGCTGTGACCTGTTTCCCTGAGCACTGTACCTGCTGGGGATCCAGGTGTACAGGTCCCCAGGGGTAGTGGATTAGATATCGGCTGTGCCCTGTTTCCCTGAGCACTGTTCCTGCTGGGTACCCTGGTGTATAGTTCCCCAGGGATGGCGATAACGTATCAGCTGTGCCCTGTTTCTCTGAGCACTGCGTCTGCCGGGGACCCAGGTGTACAGGTCCCCAGGGAAGTGGATAACGTATCGGTTGTGCCCTGTTTCCCTGA
>NW_025114204.1:0-1002 GCF_004010195.1 Chiloscyllium plagiosum
TGGTTCATGTATGTTATTCGCAATTTAAATGCTTAAATTTTGTAACGCCAACACCAAGCTCAAGGCCTCCTTCCCCATTGTGGAATAAATCTGTTGATGTTTCCACTGGACACTCCAACCACACATTACATAACGGAGCACTTATCATCTCTCCAATAGTCCATCTGAAAGACATAGCTCCTCATGTCTCAGCATAAAAGTATTACATCCTTCTGTACCTCTTAATGTTTTAACCTCTTTATCTGCTACTCCTGGCCTATGCCAATAAACCTTACTCTCACAGGGATATGTTTTAAGACCATCTCACGCATTCTCCTCAATCTATCACAGAAACTAAACTTTGATTTCTGAACCCAATCATCATCATCAGCCATTTCAGTTTCTAATCTTGCCATTGTTACTCTCTGCTCTTTCACATGAGTTCTCACGACAGCAGGAAGTGAATTGTTAAACTTCTCCAAAATAAGAATCTCTCTAACAGTGTCATAGTTTTGCTTTGTTTTTAATACCCTTACCCATCTTTCAAAATTACTTTGTTTGATCCTTTCAAACTCAATGTGCATTTAACCAGGGACCCTCTTTTAGATTCCTGAAACACTGTCTGTCAGCTTCTGGCACAACCTCATATACACTTCAGATGGTTTCTTCACCACCCCATACTGGCCAGACACCTCCTCCGATAGGGATGCAAATACCTTCCAGCTTTTTTTGGATCAACTAATTCCACATGGTCACTGAGCACTGCATTGGTTTAGCCACTTTATCAAATTAAATTCAAAAGGCTTCAACATTCTTCTCATCAGATTTAGAAAATGCCTCGGTGTATTCAAATAGAATCCCATTAGGCCATTGGTTACAATAGGGTTGTTCAATCTCACTATCCTCCTCATCCAGCCTACCATCTACCTTGATCTCCGCCTTCTATGTCAACTTTCCTCTCTAATTGCTAACATTTGAAGTTGAAACTCACTGTTTTTCTTCTCTCCTTTTCTCTCTTTCTTC
>NW_025114205.1:0-1002 GCF_004010195.1 Chiloscyllium plagiosum
GAATCCCGGAGCAGTGTAAGGGGGAAGTGAATCACGGAGCAGTGTGAGG
This sequence comes from Chiloscyllium plagiosum, assembly GCF_004010195.1. Lineage (NCBI taxonomy): Eukaryota > Metazoa > Chordata > Chondrichthyes > Orectolobiformes > Hemiscylliidae > Chiloscyllium > Chiloscyllium plagiosum. The sequence continues at coordinate 50 of NW_025114205.1, forward strand.
GGGTTGTGAGACCCGGAGCAGTGAGTGGGGGAAGTGAGTCCCGGAGCAGTGTGCGAGGGAACTCAGTGCCGGAGCAGTGTGAGGGGGAAGTGAGTCCCGGAGCAGTGAGAGGTGGAAGTGAGTTCCAGAGCAGTCTGAGGGGGAAGTAGTGTGAGGGGTAAATGAGTCCTGGAGCAGTGTGAGGGGGAAATCAGTCCGATAGCAGCGTGAGGGGGAAGTGAGTCCCGGAGCAGTGTGAGGGGGAAGTGAGTCCTGGAGCGGTTTTCGGGGCAAGTGAGTCCCGGAGCAGCGTGAGGGGGAAGTGAGTCCTGGAGCAGTGTGAGGGGGAAGTGAGTCCTGGAGCAGTGTGAGGGGGAAGTGAGTCCTGGAGCAGTGTGAGTGGGAAGTGAGTCCAGGAGCAGCGTGAGGGGGAAGTGAGTCCTGGAGCAGTGTGAGGGTGAAGTGAGTCCCGGAGCAGTGTGAGGGGGAAGTGAGTCACGGAGCAGTGTGAGGGGTAAGTGAGTCCAGGAGCAGCGTGAGGGGGAAGTGAGTCCCGGAGCAGTGTGAGGGGGAAGTGAGTCCAGGAGCAGTGTGAGGGGGAAGTGAGTCCAGGAGCAGTGTGAGGGGGAAGTGAATCAGCAGCGTGAGGGGGAAGTGAGTCCGGGAGCAGCGTGAGGGGGAAGTGAGTCCGGGAGCAGCGTGAGGGGGAAGTGAGTCCCGGAGCAGTGTGAGGGGGATGTGAGTCGTGGAGCAGTGTGAGGGGAAGTGAGTCCTGGAGCAGTGTGAGGGGGAACTGAGTCCCGGAGCAGTGTGAGGGGTAAGTGAGATCCGGAGCAGTGTGAGGGGTAAGTGAGTCCCGGAGCAGTTTTTTGGGGAAGTAAGTACCGGAGCAGTGTGAGGGGGAAGTGAGTCCCAGAGCAGTGTGATGGGGAAGTGAATCCCAGAGCAGTCTGAGGGGAAAGTGAGTCCCGGAG
>NW_025114206.1:0-669 GCF_004010195.1 Chiloscyllium plagiosum
AGCACCAACAATATAGGTAGGAAGAGAGATGGGTATTTAAGGCAGACATTCAGGGAGCTAGGATGGAAGCTTAGAGCTAGGACGAACAGAGTTGTTGTCTCTGTTTTGTTGTCCGTGCCATGTGCGAGTGAGGTGAGGAATAGGGAGAGATTGGAGTTGAACACGTGGCTACAGGGAAGGTGCATGCGGGAGGGTTTTGGATTCTTGGATAATTGGGGCTCTTTCTGGGATGGGTAGGACCTGCAAAAGCAGGATGTTCTTGGTCTGAACCAGAAGGGTACCAATATCCTGGGGGGATATTCGCAAAGGCTATTGTGGGTGGGTTTAAACTAATCCAGCAGTGGGATGGGACCCAAAATTATAGTTCAAGTATAGAAAAGGTTGAGAGTATGGGGATCCGAAATCAAGTATCATGGTCGCAAGATGGCACCGGCAAGCAAGATGGTGGTTTGAAGTGTGCCTACTTCCACACCAGGAGCATCTGGAATAAGGTGGTGAACTTGCAGCATGGGTTGGTACCTGGGACGTCGATGTTGTGGTCATTTCGGAGACATGAAAAGAGCAGGCACAGGAATGGTTGTTGCAGGTCCTAGGATTTAGATGTTTCAGTGAGAACAGAGAAGATGATAAAAGAGGCATTCTTGGTCAAGGACAGTATTGCAGTTGCAG
>NW_025114206.1:717-1002 GCF_004010195.1 Chiloscyllium plagiosum
TACTTCCAGAGATATTGGGGAAAGGATAGCAAAGATGATTCTCAATAGGAAAGGAATGAAACAGACAAGGTAGTTGTCATGGGGACTTCAACTTTCCAAATATTGACTGGAAACATTACGACACGATGAGGCAAGATTTAGGAAGCATTGCATGGGGAAGGAAACTGCAGGTTTCGGGCACATTAGAAACGTGGAACTTAATCAAGGAAAAGCTACTGAGTGTCAAGCATAAGTATGAACCTGTCAGGCATTGAGTAAGCTGTAGAGTGGGAGCTGTAGTTTTCG
>NW_025114207.1:0-1002 GCF_004010195.1 Chiloscyllium plagiosum
ATAAGCAGTTAAGAGAAAGGGGGTCTCAGAGTTTTGAACAGTTGATGTAAAATGTTCACTTTCAGAGTGAAAAAAATAAATTGATGTTTTTTTTTATTTAAACAGTCGAATTTGGCAGATCTGTCCCTCATATCTTAACAGTTTACGAGACAAATTGAGCATTTCTTTATGTTTCATTTAAGTTACCAGATGAGCTTCACGCCGTGGCCTAACAATTGCTGTGTGTGTATCTGTGTGTCTCTGGGTGGGGCAGGTCTGGTAGTCTCTGTGGGGCTTAAAGTGATGCAATGCCACCCTCTGCTGGCCTCCACACGCCACTAGACAGGCATTGGCAGAGGGTGAAAACCAACAGGGATTCATTCAGAGAGGGGGTGGGGGAGGGCGAGGGCAGCTGCTCACAGCACCATCCAAACTGATGTCTTATCCATGGACTGATCTCAATGTCCTTTAAACGTTGTAACTGTCCCTGCTTTCACCACTTCCTCTGGAAGTTCATTCCACACACAAACCAGACTCTGTCGAACACAATTCCCTCTCATGAGTTTTGTAAATCTTTTTTCCTCGCACCTTAAAAATCCCTCAGTTTTGAATCCTCAACTCTAGAGAAAAGACATCAGCCCTACAGCTTCTCTGTAACCCTCATTATTTTATAAACCTCTGTAAAGTTATTGCTTAATCTCATATTCTTCAGTGAAAAAAGTCCCAGCCTATCCAGCCTCTCCTTATCGCTCACTCCCTCCTTTCTCAGCAACATCCAGGTTAATCTCTTCTCAATCCTCTCCAGCTTAATAATATCAAGGTCAGTAATATCAAAGTGAATAGTCAAGGTATTTTCTAAGGGTATGGGGAGTCCAAAACTAGAGGACATAGGCTTAAGGTGAGAGGGGAAACATTTAAAAGTGACCTAAGGTGCAACTTTTTCACCCAGAGGGTGATGTGCCTATGGAATGAGCGGGCAGGATGACCAGGCTGGACACAATATTCCAGAAGAGGTCTTACCAA
>NW_025114208.1:0-1002 GCF_004010195.1 Chiloscyllium plagiosum
GGAATATGAGGCTAATCTTGGTGACCATGGTAATGATTAGAATCCCAGCAGTGTGGAAGGAGGCCATTTGGCCCATCCAGTCCACTCTGATCCTTCCGAACAGTATCCCACCCCATCCCTGTAACCCTGCATTTCCCATGGCTAACCTATCGAGCCTGCACATACCTGGACACTGTGGGGCAAGTTAGCACAGGCCAATCCACCCTAATCTGCACATGTTTGCACTGCAAGACGAAACCGGAGCACCCAGAGGAAATCCACGCAGGGAGAATGTGCGAATTCAACACAGATAGTCACCCGAGGCTGGGATCGAACCCTGGTCCCTGGAACTGTGAGGCAGCAGTGCTTACCACTGAGCCACCATGTCGCCAGGTGTGGGAAGAGGCCATTTGGCCCAACAAGTCCACACCGAACCCCTGAAGAGTATCCACCCAGACCCATTCCTCTACCCCTGAACACTATGGGGCAATGTAGCATGGCTAATCCACCCTAACCTGCATTTCTTTGGACTGCGGGAGAAAACCCACAGGCTGGAATCTAACCCGGGTCCCTGATGCTGTGAGGCAGCAGGGCTAACCACTGAGCCACCATGTTGCCCATGTTATTGCAAACATCCAGTGGAATGCAGCTTAATTCCATTCCACAACTGATTTACTGTTGTAAAAATCCTAATATCCAGTGGGGCAAAATAAATGTGCCATCCTTGCCTGGCCTAGTCTACAATTGACACCAGGCACACAGCGACGATGGCTGGCTCTTAACAGCCCTCTTGGAAACGGCCTAGCGAGTCACTTGGTTCAAGGGCAATTGGAGGTATCCAAATTCGACAGAAGTACAGGTAGACAACCCCTTTATTCAAAATCACGAAAAGCTCCGAAAAGGTTTATTTTGTGTGTGAAGTTTTTAATCCCATTAACAAGGTCGTTTGGCGTGCAAGCAGTTAACCCAACAGTATGCCCACTCGATGTGTGTCATTCAGATGCGATGTGGGGGGGGGGGTGT
>NW_025114209.1:0-1002 GCF_004010195.1 Chiloscyllium plagiosum
AGCAGAGACAGGCCCTTTGGTCCAAACTGGCCCTTGCCGACCTGAATGTTCATTCACACTAACCCCATTTCCCTGTACTTGGCCCATTTGCTTCTGACCCTTTCCAATCCATGTATTTGTCCAAATGTCTTTTATCTGTTGTGAGTGTTCCTGCCTCAACCACTTCCACTGGCAGCTCATTCCGTATACATACCACCCTCTGTGTAAAACAGTTGCCCCTCAGCTTCCCTTTTATTCTTTCTCCTCTAACCTTGAACTGATCCAATCAATCCGTCCAATCCTTGAGTTCCTGGGAAAAAAACTGAGTGCATTCACCTTATCCATGCCTCGCATGGTCTTATACACTTCTAGAAAAGAGCCCCCTCAGTTTTCTCTGCTCTAAACATTAAATCCTCACTTGTCCAACCTCTCCCTATAACTCAGACCCCTGAGCCCTGGCAACATCCTTGTAAATTGTTCTGCACTTTTTACAGTTTAATAACTGAAACTTACATTACATTCATCATATTTCAAGTATTTCCCCACGGCGCTGGAACCGACGTGACAATGCCAATGGATTATAATCCATGATCGAGAATGAACTCCTTCACAACAATCCCGTTTTCATAGTGCTTCCCATGGTGCAGGTATCCTTGTGTCTTTCTGGTTGCATGGTTAATTAAAGACTTCTCCATCTACAAAGCAAAGTTGTGGCTTAATTGTTCCTGGGAAATATGCCATGATTTTTCAGACTTTCAAAAACAAATGAAATCTCTCTCCATACTCACCATGCCGACATGGACTTGGCTGTGTCTCAGTACTTTTGCATTCACACTGAGATTTGAAATATTCGCCCAAGGACAGAATGCACACCTCTCCTTCCAGATGAAAAGGCCAATGATATTCAGATCGGCACGGATCAAGTAACCACCAGATCTGAACATGAAGGTCAACTTGTATTTCTCATCCGCAAATCCACCCTTTCAGTACCATCCAAGTCCCTCCTCCCTACCTTTTATCTTC
>NW_025114210.1:0-342 GCF_004010195.1 Chiloscyllium plagiosum
ATAGTTACAACATTGTGGAAAACCATGGCTAAGAGATTGAAGACCCCTGTGCTGTAGTACTGAAACTTGGTGAGATTTCTTTCACAGGATTCCGAAGAGGAAGGTTGTATTCAGGAATGAACTTCCTGTCTGGGTTCCTAATGGAACTCTTGGTGAGAGATTAGACTGTGCACTGTGTGGTTTACACGCTACCACACGTCGCCAGACAAGAGTTTCTCGCTGCACTCGCACAATGCCAGACCTCAGATCCCAGGGTCATTGGGAAGCTCCGCAGTGAAGCCCTTGGGAAGGACAATGAGCTTGATGGATTGAGGCTGGCTCCTGGTGGACTGTGGAATGTCA
>NW_025114210.1:378-1002 GCF_004010195.1 Chiloscyllium plagiosum
AGCTGAGTAAGACTGGAACAAAACCGAATACACAAAAGCAGCATCATCAGGGCGTCCTACACCAACACGATTTAGTCGGGGATGCTCCAGTGTTTACACCCAGCAGCCACACAAACACCCCTTACAACAGCACACGGGCTAGCAGCAGGAACAGTGTTGTTTTTTTTTCATTTCCTGATCAGAACTGTTATTTAACAGAGGAATTCCAGCAGGACTGTGTGAATGAGTTGCAATGGGTGGTTCCCATGTGGAATTAATTTCCTAAAGAAGTGGTGGATGTGGTTACAATTGCAACGTTTAAAAGACATTTGGATGGGTAGATGAATAGGAAAGGCTTGGAGGGATATGGGCCAGGAGCATGAAGGTGGGGCTGGTTTAGTTTGGGATTGTGTGTGGCATGGACTGGTAGGACTGAAGTGTCTGTTTCCATGCTGGCTGTCTCAATAATTGTGCCCCACATCTCTCAATGGCATGTAATTCCAAAGACAACCCTCAGACAGGAAAAATCTCCTCATCTCTATCTAAGAAAAAAGGGGCGCTAATATAAGTCTATGTCCTCTGGTTCTAGACTTTCCCATGAGCGGAAACCTGCTCTCAGTATTTACTCTGTCGGGCCCGTTCAGA
>NW_025114211.1:0-1002 GCF_004010195.1 Chiloscyllium plagiosum
TCTGCCTAACATTCCTCTGCTTCTCATGCGTTCCATTGGTTCGTTCATGTCCACATCCAGAGACTCATCATCATCGTGTGCTCAGCAGGGACCTGTTCTCCAAATATCCTCTGGGTTTTAGAGAGCTTGGTCATGATTTCATCCACTAGCTATAAGGCCCATGTCTGTGCCAAGCTCACCAGCAGTTGTCCCTGAGCCTATTCAGGATAGATTACACACCCAAGTGAACGTATCTGCACTTGTGGAAGATGGTAGGAACATTTTGATGGTACATTCTCAGAGCTTCACAGATATTCCTCCTCAGGGGTGTATCTGATGGCGATACTACATTTGAGTATACCTTGTTCGAGATAAGAGCCACTTCTTATTGGTCTACCTTTTGGTTTTCCAGAGACGCTTTGAACAAAGCTGGGCGGCACAGAGGCACAGTAGTTAGTACTGCTGTCTCACAGCGCCAGGAACCCGGGTTCACCTTGGGTCACGGTGTGGAGTTTGCACATTCTCCTGCACCTGTGTGAATTTCAACCAATCTGGTTTCCTTCCACAGTCAAAAATTGATTGGCCATAGTAAAAATGAAGTTACAGAGATAGGGTAAGGGGCTATGTATGGGTGGGATGCTCTTCAGAGGGTTGGTGTAGACTCAACAAATGACCTCTTTCCACACTGTAAGAATTCTGTGATTCTGAACAAAACAGATTTGTGGATCCCTACCTAAAATATGGTAGTAGCAGAGTTATAGGGACCCAAATCCTGTTAGCTCATACAACATGATATGCGGTGATAAGGATTCATCATACAGCTGTGGAGGGAACAAAAGATGAACTTAGTTTTTTAAATTTCTGAAATTAAAATGGTGCCAAACTGAATTATACACATCTCACTGTATTTTCATAAATACAAGTGACAATAAATTGCTATTTGATTCTGTTCTATTTGAGAAAGCCTCTGGAAGGGTCCAAAGGTTTACAAAGGATAAGCACATCGATCATGAGGAGAGGCTG
>NW_025114212.1:0-1002 GCF_004010195.1 Chiloscyllium plagiosum
TCAGATATCACTGGATCATTTACACTGACTGCTCCAGAAATTTGTCAGACATCACTGGATCATTTACACTGACTGCCCTGGGAATCTGTCAGATATCTCTGGATCATTTAGACTGACTGCTCTGATAATCTGTCAGATATCACTGGATCATTTACACAGACTGCTCTGGGAATCTGTCAGATATCACTGGATCATCTACACTGACTGCTCTGGAAATTTGTCAGATATCTTTGGATCAGTTAGACTGACTGCTCTGATAATCTGTCAGATATCACTGGATCATTTACACTGACTGTTCCGGGAATCTGTCAGATATCACTGGATCATTTACACTGACTGCTCTGGGAATCTGTCAGATATCACTGGATCATTTACACCGACTGCTCTGGGAATCTGTCAGATATCACTGGATCAGTTACTCTGACTGCCCTGGAAATCTGTCAGACATCACTGGATCATGACAGATATCACTGGATCATTTAGACCGACTGCCCAGGGAATCTGTCCAATATCACTGGATCATTCACACTGACTGCCCTGGGAATCTGTCAGACATCACTGGATCATGTCAGATATCACTGGATCATTTGGACTGACTGCCCAGGGAATCTGTCAGATATCACTAGATCATTGAGGCTGACTGCTCTGATAATCTGTTCGATATCACTGGATCATTTAGACTGACTGCTCCGGGAATCTGTCTGATATCACCGGATCATTCACACTGACTGCCCTGGGAATCTGTCAGACATCACTGGATCATGTCAGATATCACTGGATCATTTAGACTGACTGCCCAGGGAATCTGACAGATATCACTGGATCATTGAGGCTAACTGCTCTGATAAACTGTTCGATATCACTGGATCATTTAGACTGACTGCTCCGGGAATCTGTCTGATATCACTGGATCATTTACACTGACTGCCGTGGGAATCTGTCTGATATCACTGGATCATTTACACTGAATGCCCTGGGGAATCTGTCAGATATCACTGGATC
>NW_025114213.1:0-1002 GCF_004010195.1 Chiloscyllium plagiosum
CAAAGATATACATGCATCTTCATATCGAATAAACAATCAGCATTGTCCATAGTAAGGCAAAATTCCCCGGGATAACAACCAGTAAAACAATTCACTTCCTTCAATTATTCACGTTCATCTCCTTCTGTTAATCTCGCATGGCTCATATCACAAGTGATTGCACAACGTTACTCTGAGTCCCCAAAGACATTCTTCGAAAACCAAATCAGATGTGTAAACTGATAAATTATCAGGATTTGATGATTTCACCGAAACAAAAATTCTGCTATTTTTTGCAGTCATCTCGGAAGGTTAACAGAGAGTGGCCTTGTACCACTAAACGCAAGAACACACGGAGATAGAGAGACAGATAGAGAGAGAGTCTGTGTGTGTGCGTGTGTGCGCGAGTGTGTGTGTGTGTGTGTGAGAGAGAGAGAGAGAGTGAGAGACAGAGAGTCTAAGCCTTTCATCCATCATGTTTTCATTCCTTTATTCAAATTGTGCCCTGTTGCAGGCAGATTATTTTTGTCACGAACACGAACAGAGACGCACATACACACAGAGACACAGACGCAGCTACATACAGTGACACGCACGCATATATAAACAAAAAAATCACAATTATTTGTACGCATGCATAGCAAAACATACACACAAATAGGCAGTCAAAGACAGGTACATATAGATACACATACACAGACACTCAATGTGCCTCGGCATATTATCAGGGAAGAAGCTGAAAATGTGTTGCTGGAAAAACGCAGCAGGTCAGGCAGCATCCAAGGAACAGGAGGGAGGGGAAATGAGGAAACTGGAGAAAGCTGAGTTCATCCCTTGTGAATGGAGGATTCCTAGGTGGAAGATGAGGCGCTCTTCCTCCAACAGTCGTGTTGCTATGGCCTGGCGATGGAGGAGTCCAAGTACCTGCATGTCCTTGGTGGAGTGGGAGGGGGAGTTGAAGTGTTGAGCCACGGGGTGGTGGGGTTGGTCGGTCCGGGTGTCCCAGAGGTGTTCTCTGAAACG
>NW_025114214.1:0-1002 GCF_004010195.1 Chiloscyllium plagiosum
CTGAATTCTTTCACGTTTCACACATCTTTCCTCGAATAACGGGACCATATTTGCACGAGGTATTCAATCGTGGCCTAACCAATGTCCTGTACAGCTGCAACATGACCTTCCAACTCCTACATTCAATGCACTGTCCAACAACGACACGCATATCAAACACCTCAAAGTTTTTGAGAAGGCTTGTAGCCCGGATGCTCGTTGTTGTGGTTCTGTTCGCCAAGCTGGGAATTTGTGTTCCAGACGTTTCGTCCCCTGTCTAGGTGACATCCTCAGTGCTTTGGAGCCTCCTGTGAAGCGCTTCTGTGATCTTTCCTCCGGCATTTATAGTAGTTTGAATCTGCCGCTTCAGGTTGTCATATCCGTTGCAGTGGCCGGTATATTGGGTCCAGGTCAATGTGCCTGTTGATTGAGTCTGTGGATGAGTTCCATGCCTCTCGGAATTCCCTGGCTGTTCCCTGTTTGGCTTGTCCTATAATAGTAGTGTTGTCCCAATCGAACTCATGTTGCTTGTCATCTGCGTATGTGGCTACTAAGGATAGCTGGTCGTGTCGTTTCGTGGCTAGTTGGTGTTCATGGATGCGGATCGATAGATGTATTCCTGTTTGTCCTATGTAGTGTTTTGTGCAGTCCTTGCATGGTATTTTGTACACTAAAAAGTTTAGTAGGGAGACTTTAATTTTCCCAACATTAACTGGGACACACTTAGAGTCAGAGTTCTGGATGGAGTACAATTTGTACGAAGCATCGAGCAGAGTTGTCTTGAGCAGTATGTCAGTAGTCCGACGAGGAAGCGGCCATATTGGACCTGGTACTGGGAACGAGCCAGGACAAGTGGTAGAAGCTGCGGTGGGGGATTTCTTTTGGAACAGTGACCACAATTCCGTAAGTTTTAGAATACTTTAGATAAAGGAGTGAGTGGTCCTCAGGGAAGACTACTAAAGTTGCCCAAAGCCAATTACATCAAAATTTGGCAGGAGCTGGGAAATGTGGATTGGGGACAGT
>NW_025114215.1:0-1002 GCF_004010195.1 Chiloscyllium plagiosum
TGGGAGTTCAGGTCCATACTATCCTGAAGGTTGTTGCATAGGTGGATAGAGTGATCAAGAAGGAATATGGTAAGATTGCCTTCATTAGATTTAGTATAAGAGCTGGAATCTCATGTTAGAATTGTTTGAGACATTGGTTCGGCTGCACTTGGAATACTGTCGAGAATTCTAGTCGTCACTTCTCGAATAGGATGTGGACACTTTGAAGAGGTTACTGAGAAATTTTACGCTGTTGTTGCCTGGTATGCAATGAGCTAGCTATGAAGTGAGGTTGAGTAGGTTAGGATTGTTTTCATTAGGACAAATGAAATGGGGGGACCTGAGTGAAGTCGACAAAATCATGAGGTGTATAGACAGCGTAGATGGAAATACGGTGTCTTTTATTTTCCCATGGTGAAGGATTCAATATCGAGTGGTCACGCTTTCAAGGGGAGAGTTGAACTGTTGAATGGGGATACACGCGACGTTGTCAGTAGAGATAGTAGGTACAAGCACGGTAGATTCATTTAAAGTGCGGCTGGACAGATGCATGGGAAGGTGGCGTGCAGAGGGATACAGATTCTTAGGAATCGGACATATGTTTAGATAGTGGACTTTGATCTGTTCAGGCTTGGAGGGCCGAAGGCCTGTTCCTGGCTTGTAAATTTTCTTTGTTATTTGTTCGTATGTAGTGAGATGAGGGGAGAGATGTACAGAAATAGAATGAGAATCAAAGAGAGCGAGAGAGGTAGAGAAAGTGAGATGTACACTTTCTCACTGAGAGATAGAGAAGAGAGGTACAGAAAGAAAGAGAGGTAAGTTCAGAGAGAGACGTCGAGGAAGAGAGAGAGGCGCAGAGAGAGATTTAGAGGCAGAGAGAGGTTCAGAGGTAGGAAGAGAAGGAGAGACAGAGAGGTCGACAGGGATGTAGAAACAGCGAGGTAGAGAAAGCGAGGTAGAGAGAGATAGAGATTTAGAGAGGTAGATAAAGAGAGAAATAGAGAGAGAGGTAGAGAGCGCGGT
>NW_025114216.1:0-1002 GCF_004010195.1 Chiloscyllium plagiosum
CCTTCTGGGTACCCCATCATCCGGGACTGACCCGCGAGAGGAAACATTCTTTCCATGTCCACCTTTCCAAGACCATTCAGGGCCTTCGTCACTTCAATCAATTCACCCCTCACTTTTCTCAGCTCCAATGAAAACGAGCTGAGACAATCAAACTTCTGCTTCTACGAAACAGCAATCGAAAAATCCTGTGCTGAACCACCCCCAATGTTTTGATGTCCTTCCTTAACGAAGGAGATCTAAACTGTTGTGTTAATGGAGCTACACTCCTGCAAGAAAGTGGAAAGTCTTCCACTGTCGTCCTGACTTGTGCCTTGTAGACAAACTTTGAGGAGTCAAGAGGTGAGTTATTCACTATAAAATCCCAAGCTTCTAACGTGCTCTTGTAGCCACAGTCTTTAGACCAGTTGGTCGTGTTCAGTTTCTAGTCAATGGTAACTTCCAGGGTGAGGGATAGTGAGGGATTCAGTGATGGTAATGACTTTGAATGTCAAGGAACAATAATTAGATTCTCTCTTGTTGGAGATTACCATTACATGCCACTTGTATGGTGCAAATGTGACTTAACAGTTATTAGCGCAAATCAAATGATGGCATTTGGAAATAGCTTCAGTACTTCAGAAGACACAAATGGTATGGAACATGATGCACTCATTGATGAAGCAACTGAAAATGCTTGTGCCTAGGACAGTACCATGAGGAGTTCCTTTGGTGATTATTTTATATTGATGTCCAAGAGCTGAGAGAATTGACCTCTATCAAACACAGATACCTTTCTTTGTGATATACATACATGCACACATATCTAACTAGAACCAGTGGAGAGATTCCCCCGGTTCCTATTGCCTCCAATTTTGCCAGGGCTCATTCCCATACTTGGCCAAATCCTGACTTGATGTCAGGGCCAGTCTCCCGACCACCCCTCTTTTAGTTCGTTTGTCCTCTGCTGATAAAGTCAGGAGCTGAGTGGACCTGGCAGAGCCCGAACTGAGTGTAAGTGAGCAC
>NW_025114217.1:0-1002 GCF_004010195.1 Chiloscyllium plagiosum
CAACAGCCTGACATTGTCTTTAAGGTATGATTCAGTGAGTATGACCATGTCCCAGACACCCCATCACCTTCCCTGGATATCTCCTGTTTCACCAGCAGGACAGACACAGCAGAAGTGGTGGCACAGTGGGATACAGTTGGAAGGGAATTGCTCTGGGAGTCCTCAACAGTGTCTCTGTATCCCATGAAGTCTCATGGCGTTAATTTACACATGGGAAAGGAAACGTCCAGCTGTTTACCATGTACCAGCCTCTCTCAACTGATGAATCAGTACTCCTCCATGCTGACCAACACTTGAAGGAAGCACTGAGGGTGGCAAAGGCACAAAATGTACTCTGGGTGGGGGATGTCAATGTCCACAAAAGGAGTGGTTCAGCAGCAGCATTACTGATCGAGCTGGTTGGGTCCGAAAGGATATAACTTCTCGACTTGGTCTGCGGCAGGTGCTAAAGGAACCATCAATATGGATAAGCCATATTTGAAAACAGCCTTATTAATCTGACAGTTGCAGAAGTATCTGTCCATGATGTATCGGGTAAGAGTGACCACTGCATAGTCGTTGTGGAGACAAAGTCACATCTTCACATTGAGAATAACCTCCACCATTTTCGGTGGTACTATCACGGAGCTAAATAGGACAGACTTCGAACAGATCTAGCAGCTCAAGTCTGGGTTTCCATAAGGTGTTGTGGGTCATCAATAGCAGCAGAATTGTACTCCAGCATAACCTTACGGCCTGGTATATCCCCCTCACAACAATTACCATCAAGTCAGAGGATCAACCTTGATTCAATGGATTGTGCAGGAGGGCAGGAGCAGCACCGGGCATACCTGAAAATGAGGTGTCAGCCTGGTGAAGCCACGAACCAGGACTACCTGTGTGCCAAACAGCATAATCAATAAGTGATAGTCAGAGCTAAGTGACCCCACAAGCAACGGATCAGATCTAAACTCTGCAGTCCTTCTACTCCTAGTTGAGAATAGTTATGGACAATTAAACAAG
>NW_025114218.1:0-1002 GCF_004010195.1 Chiloscyllium plagiosum
ACGTTTTTGATTTATAAGGAGATCAAAGATTCTAGGGCGAAGGTAGGAGAATGATGTTGCAGAAATGACTGAATGGCATATCCGACTCAATAGGCCAAATGGTCTAATTCTGCTCCTTTTTAAATGCTCTGTGGTATTATGAGGTATTCTCTTCCTGAGACAGCAGAAGCAGCGTATTTGATTGGAAAGAGTCAGTGGTAATGTGGGAAAAGTTTGGAGGGCACAATGGTTATGCCTATTCCTAGTTATTGTACCACTATATCCGAAAAGGGGCAGTGATTTGATGTGAGGTTAATACAGTCTTTTCAATATGGGTCGCACAATGAAAGAAGGATGTCCCTTTCCCTTTAATGTTGTGCTGTCTGTGGTGTCCTCAACCTCAGGGAGCAGTGAAGACTCGGTTAATGAAGGTATTCTAGGTTGACGTTGACTGATCTTTGCCGGACAGGAAAGTCAATGTTTATTGGGAACAGACAGGAGATGGATGGTCAGACACACTCGGATCAGCCAAATGGCCAACTGCTGCTCCTATCCCATGTATTGTTCCCTCAATCCACGCTCCCGGCCGTTACAGGAATATACTGATGTCCCTACCCCATGTGTTGTGCCCTCAATCCAACCCTCGAGGCTGTTACAGAGATATACTGCTGTACCTACCCCAAGTGTTGTGCCCTCAATCCACCCCTCGAGGCTGTTACAGAGATATACTGCTGTCCCTACTCCATGTGTTGTGCCCTCAATCCACCCCTCGATGCAGTTACAGAGATATACTGCTGTCCCTACCCCATGTGTTGTGCCCTCAATCCACCCCTCGATGCAGTTACAGAAGTATACTGCTGCCGCTACACCATGTGTTGTTCTCTCAATCCTCCCTCGAGTCTGTTACAGAGAAATACTGCTGTTCCTACCCTATATGTTGTTCCCTCAATCCACCCTCGATGCTATTACAGATATACTGCCGTCCCTAAACCATGTGTTGTTCCCTCAATCCACCCCTCAATG
>NW_025114219.1:0-1002 GCF_004010195.1 Chiloscyllium plagiosum
ACTACCTAAATACAATCTGACAGAACTGCAGATGTTGTCAATCAGAAAGAAAATCAAAAGTTACTGAAAAATCTCAGCAGGTCTGGCAGCATCTTTGAAGAGAAATCAGCGTTAAAGTTTCAGGTCTGGCTCAGATAAACGGTGACCAGATACGACGTGGTAACTCTGGTTTCTCTGTTCAGATGTTGCCAAAACTGCAGAGCTTTTATCAGCAATTTGTTTTTTCCCTATTCTCTCCCTGTTCTACGAATTGCTCCCCTCAATTAGCTTAGAGACTTTGTTCTGTTGTACATAAGCTTGCTGACAACACATGGAATTTCAGTCTCTCACTCAGACTAGAGTAAATGAATATATAATCCCAGCGGTGTGAAATGCCCCTGCCCTATCTCTGTACATTTCCCGGACTAATGCACCTAACCTTCACATGTCTGATCACTGTGGGCAATTTAGCATGGCCAATATTACTTAACCCGCACATTTCGAAGCAAACCAGACCATCCGAAAGAATCCCACGCAAACACGGGGAGAACTTACAAACTCCATTTACAGTCGCACGATACTTGAATCAAACACCAGTCCCTGGAACTCTGAGGCAGCAATGCTAACCATTGAGTCACTGTGCCACCCAAACAGTTAAGTTTAAAATTGGGACTGGAAATATAAAAGCGGCATTTTAATTCTGCGATATTCAGTTTCTCCAAAACTAAAGTTTTATGGAGTACATCAGTTCAATCAGGCAGTTCACTACTATCTCCTCAAGGGCTGATGGGAATGAGGGATAAATGCTGAGCCCAGCCAGTGATGCCCACGTCCGATGAACAAACGAAAACTTCATCCCTTTGCCTTGCTAATACCTTGCTGCCCCTGCAAAATAACTCAATGTGTTTTAATATCCCAGTACACACAAATCCCTTTCTACGTCAGAGTCCTAGAACATCTCCTCATTTAAACTAAAGTCTCTGTCGATTTTCCCTGACAGTCTCCACTTTATATTGTAATGGA
>NW_025114220.1:0-1002 GCF_004010195.1 Chiloscyllium plagiosum
GACAAACGGTGAAACTTTCTGGCACTCTCTGACCCTCTGAGACACACTGTGACACTCTCTGGCCCTCTCTGACCCTCTCTGAGATACAGTGTAACAATCTCCGACTCGCTCCTAAACACACTGTGACAATCTCTGATAGACTGTGACATACTGCGACATACTCTGACACTCACTTAGACACACTGTGACACTTCTGACTCTCTCTGACACTCTCTGAAACACACTGTCACACTCTCTGACAGACTGTGACACTCTCTGCCCGACTGCGATGCTATCTGACACACTGTTACATTCTGTGAGACACTGTGACACTCTCTGAGACACACTATGACACTGTCTGTCTCTCTCTGACACTCTCTGAGACAGACTGTGACGCTCTCTGACACTGAAACACAATGTGACACTCTGACTTCTTCTGTCAATCTCTGAGACACACTGAAACACTCTCTCACGGACTGTGACACTCTCTGACAGTCTCGGAGACACAGTATGACACACTGTGTCACTTTCTGACTCTCTCTGATACACTCTGAAATACACTGTAACTTTCTCTGACAGACTGTGACATACTGTGACACTCGCTGAGACACACTGCAACAAATTCGGACTCTCTCCGATGCTCTGAGACAAACTGTGACACTTTCTGACAGTCTATGACACTCTGTGACATTCTCTGACTTTCTCTGACACGCTCTGAGGCACACTGTGACAATCACTGACAGACTGTGACAGACTGTGACACTCTCTGATTC
Organism: Chiloscyllium plagiosum; assembly: GCF_004010195.1. Taxonomy (NCBI): domain Eukaryota; kingdom Metazoa; phylum Chordata; class Chondrichthyes; order Orectolobiformes; family Hemiscylliidae; genus Chiloscyllium; species Chiloscyllium plagiosum. The sequence continues at coordinate 753 of NW_025114220.1, forward strand.
TCTGAGACACACTGTGACAGTCTCTGACTCTCTCTGACACTCTGAGACACACTATGACACTGTTTGACTCACTTCAACACTTTCTGAGACACACTGTGACACTCTCTGACTCTCTCGGACACTCTCTGAAACACACTGTGACAATCTCTGAGACACACTGGGACACTCTCTGATCGACTGTGACACTCTCTGACACACGGTGACATTCTCTGAGATACTGTGACCCTCTCTGAGATGTACTGTGACACAT
>NW_025114221.1:0-157 GCF_004010195.1 Chiloscyllium plagiosum
GAGTGTGATGTTGATGGCGTGAGGGTGAGGGGAACAGAATGATAGTGTTGGAGTGAGTGTGTGGGGTTCAGGGTGACTGTGATTGAGTGAGTGTGAGGGGAAGAGTGTGACTGTGATGGAGTGAGTGTGAGTGGATCAGGGTGACTGTGATGGAGTG
>NW_025114221.1:193-1002 GCF_004010195.1 Chiloscyllium plagiosum
GACGGTGACGGAGTGAGTGTGAGGGGGTCAGGGTGACGGTGACGGAGTGAGTGTGAGGGGGTCAGGGTGACAGTGCTGGAGCGAGTGGAAGGGGGTCAGGGTGACCGTGATGGAGTGAGTGTGAGGGTGTCAGGGTGATGGTGAAGGTGTTTTTCTGAGGGGGTCAGGGTGACACTGATGGAGTGAGTGTGAGAGGGTCAGGGTGACACTGATGGAGTTAATGTTAAGGAGTCAGGATGATGGTGATGGAGTGAGTGTGAGGGGGTATGTCAGGAATAAAATAATGACTAGGGTAGGAATAGGTCCAGTCAAGGATAGTAGTGGGAAGTTGCTTGTGGAGGCTGAAGGGATTGGGGAGACACTGAATGAACACTTTTCGTCAGTATTCAATCAGGAACAGGACATTGTTGTCAATGTGAGTACTGAGTCACAATTAAGTTGAATGGATGGCTTTGAGGTATGTAGAGAAGAGATGTTGGAAGTTCTGGAAAGGGTGAAAATAGATAAGTCCCCTGGGCCTGATGGCATTTATCCTAGGGGCCTTGATTTTTATGTCCTCGTTGTCTACAGGAGTAGTGCCAGAAGATTGGAGGCGAGAAAATGTGGTTCCCTTGTTCAAGAAGTGGAGTAGGGATAACCCTAGTAACTATAGGCCGGTGAGTCTCACTTCTGTTGTGTCTACAGGAGTAGTGCCAGAAGATTGGAGGCTAGAAAATGTGGTTCCCGATGTTCAAGAAGTGGAGTAGGGATAACCCTAGTCACTATAGGTCGGTGAGCCTCACTTCTGTTGTGGGCAAGATCTTAGAGAG
>NW_025114222.1:0-436 GCF_004010195.1 Chiloscyllium plagiosum
ATAGCCAAGAGACAAGAGGGTTCAAATAATTGACTGACACAGTAACAAACCGGCCTGAGAAGCAGAGTATTTCAGGGTTCAGTCCTGGATGTGGTATATATATTTGAATAGCATATAGAAATAGATTGGAGAGCAGGAGTCTGACCTACAACCATAACAAGACTGCCCCATTATTCGCCAACAGCCAGTTTGTCTTCTGTATCAGTGAACCATTTCCAACTGTCACAATGGGATACTTTTAATATATCATTCATTTCTTAATTAGTTAAATGATTCATTCTTAAACCCGATAAATTCTTTGGAAATTGCGATGAATTGCCAACTGCATATCGTCAGTAATTTTAATCACGATCCACCTAAAATCAACAAACTCCATATCCCGAAAAATAGGCTGAGGTTGTGGATCAACCACACATTAGGAAGGATGGCAGGGTAC
>NW_025114222.1:521-1002 GCF_004010195.1 Chiloscyllium plagiosum
GAGAGGGTGCAGTTTATCCACACATTGGGAAGGATGGCAGGGTCCCTGAGAGGGGGCAGACCACCCAAACAATTGGAAGGATGGCAGGGACCCTGAGAGGGTGCAGTTTATCCACACATTGGGAAGGAAGGCAGAGTCCCTGAGAGGGGATAGACGACCCACACATTGGGATGGATGGCAGGGTTACTGAGAGGTGGCAGATCACTCATACATTGGAAAGGATCGCAGGTTTTTGAGAGGGGACAGATCATCCACGCATTGGGAAGTATGGCAATATCCCTGAGGTGAGGACAGATCACTCACATATTGGGAAGAATGGCAGGGTCACTCAGAGGGGGGACAGATCACCCAAACATTGGGAAGGATAGCAGGGTCCCTGAGAGGGGGCAGATCACCCACACAACGGGAAGGATGCAGGGTCCCTGAGAGGGGGACAGATCACCCATACGTTGGAAAGGATGGCAGTGCCCCTGACAGGGGC
>NW_025114223.1:0-1002 GCF_004010195.1 Chiloscyllium plagiosum
AACCTGTCCCACCATCGACAAGGCACGGGTCGGGGGGGTGAGGGAACACTCCCCGCTTGCCCAGACGGCGGGGGGGGGGCTGGCTCCCACACACACTCACTCGAGGAACTCGATTTCGCCTTTGGAGGGGGGGGGGGTGAGAGAGCATCCCCCGCCCGATTGTCGTTCTCTCCCCCACCTTCGACACTCCCCTCCCCCTTCCTCTGACACATAGCAGTCTACAAGATGCACTGCCAACGCTCCTCAAACTGATCAACTTTGCATCCCCGTCTCCTCAGGTCTCACCCAGAGGCTTGTAGACCTCTGTACCGTGCAGAGCCCGGAGCCATCCTCAAAGCAAAATTCTCCCCGTTCTTCGATCCAAAATCACTTATCTCCTTGAAAGCTTTGCTGAGCTGCTTTCCCAGGGTGACTCGCGTTCCTGTCCAACCAGCAGGTGGCGCTCTCGGTGCACTTTAAACAGCTGAGTTTTTCGGGGGGGGGGGGGTGGTTGGGGGAATGCGTGAGGGGATTGGAGCAGTTTCCCTCACTGTCTGCGTCTCTCGCGCTCCCTCCACTCACCTTGTGCGTGACGACAGCGTGTGTTCAGGGCTCCCGGCCTCGCCTCTTTGCCCGTCTCTCTCGCGCTGACCCCTGTGCCCCCACCTCCTCCTCCCTTGACGAGGGCAGAGCGGTGGATGTCCATCGCCATGGAGTCAAGATCAGAGCGGTGCTGGAAAAGCACAGCAGGTCAGGCAGCACCCGAGGGACAGGAGAGTGAGTCACCGTTTCGGGCAAAAGCCCTTCATCAGGAATCTCTATTGACTTCAGAAAAGACCTGCTGCGCTTTTCCAGCAACATCTTTCAGCTCTGATCTCCAGCATCTGCAGTCCTCACTTTCTCCAGCGTTTAAAAGGCACCTGGATGGGGGACAGGAACAGGAAGGGGTTTAGAGGGAGATGGGCCGAGTGCTGGGGAATGGGGACCGGGTGAGGTTAGGGGTATCTGGGTCAGCACGGACGG
>NW_025114224.1:0-1002 GCF_004010195.1 Chiloscyllium plagiosum
CCCTGGAACACTGAAAGGCCTGGATTTGAGCCCTGCTGGAGCTGTTTGTCATCAGAAGGATAACCAGGGAGTGGTGAGAGTGTGCACCCTGTTCCATGTGGGAACTTCAGGATGCTTCCCAGCTCCTGAAATACCATGAGTTCAGGAAGTGTGGTCAGTGACAGCAGTGGGAGCTCCAGGTTCGGAGCTTGAGCAGCAGCTGGTGTCAGTGCGGAGTGTCCGTGAGGCTGAGAGCTCCATGGAGAGCACGTTTTTAGATGTGGTCACTCTGCAGCTTCAGAGTATGCAGGGAGAGAGGGAATAGGGGAGCAGCAGACAGTCCAACAGGACCAGACAGCCAGTACAGGAATCCCCTGAGTGCATCCCACTGTCCAACCAGGATTCAGTTTGGAATCCTGATGAGAATGATGGTTCATTTGGGGAGTGCAGCCGGAGTCAAGTCCATGGCACCACGGGGACTCAGCTGTACAGGGAGGCACAAGGAAGACTGGAAGAGCGATAGAGAGAGGAGATTCGAGAGTGAGGACAATCGATAGGTGTTTCTGCAGCTGCAGATGGGATTCCAGGATGGTGTGTTGTCTCCCACCCTGAGAGGAGAGGGGAACAGGCAGCAGTTGTGGTCCCAGTGACAGAGGGAGAAAAGGGATGTGGTCCTGCAGTCAGAATTTAGGGAGCTCTGGAGGCACTTAGCAACAGGAGCTCAAAATTATGAATCTCTGGACTACTCCCTGTGACTAATGCAAGTGAGGATAGGAACAGAAGGATAAGGCAGGGTGTATCTGAGGCTGGAAAGGTGGTCCAGGAGGGAGCGTTTGAGATTCTTGGGACATTAGGAATGACTTTGTGGAGATGTGACCTCTATAGACCAGATGGGTTGCTCCTGAACAGAACTGACAACCTTGTGGGGTGATTTGCTGGTGCTATTGGAGAGAATTTAAATGAACATGGAAGGGGGGCTGTGGGAACCAAGAGAAAATATCAGGGAGGAACACCAAGGAAAAC
>NW_025114225.1:0-1002 GCF_004010195.1 Chiloscyllium plagiosum
TAAAAGGAAAGTATGATCTTACAATGGCACACATGCTTTGGGGAATTGCGTGTTAAGAAATTAAGAAATGCAAACTCTGCCCAAGGTGAGAGATTTGCTCCAAGTGCTTTAAAACAAAGGGCTGTAGTTAATGGACAGGAACACTCACCCCATTGGCATGGGGGACAAATGGGTAAACACATGACCTAAAAAGCCTTGGATTTGAGAAAAAAAATAAACAATGGGAGCCTCCCAACCCAAATTATTATTCTTACGTCCAATGATTGCAGTGAATACTTGGTTAGCACTACTGCCTCACGGTGCCAGGGACCGGAGTTCGATTCCAGCCTCGGGCACCTGTCTGTGTGGAGTTTGCACATCATCCCTGTGTCTGCGTGGGATTCCTCCAGATGCTCTTGTTTCCTTCCATAGTCGAAAGATGTGTAGGTTGGGGTGGATTGGCTGTGCTAAATTGCTGATAGTGCCCAGAGATGTGCAGGTTAGGATGGAGTGGCCGTGCTAAATTGTCCCACATGTCCAAGGATGTGCAGGATAGGATGGATTGGACAGGCTGAATTATGCACAGTGTCCAGGGATGTGCATTTTGGGGTGGCTTGGCCATACTAAATTATCCCAAGCTGTCCAGGGATGCGGGGGTGAGGCTCGGTTGGCTACGCTATATTCTCCAGATGTGTTCAGCGATACACAGGATTGGTGGCATTGGCTGTGCTAAATTATTGCAGAATATCCAGGGATGTGTTAGTTAGTATGATTTGGCCATGCCAGATCGCCCCTGCAGTCCAGTAATGTGCAGTTTAGGATGGATTGGCCACGCTAAATTGTCCCATTGAGTTCAGCGATGGATCGCCTCAGAAGATTAGCCACGAGAAATGCAGGGTTTGGCTGGAATGTTCTTCAGAGCGCTTCCATGGACTCAGTTGTTTGAATGGCCTGTATCCACACAACACGATTCTGAGATACCATGTGCAATTCACGTCGCCAAACTATTGGGAGGCTGTGGAG
>NW_025114226.1:0-1002 GCF_004010195.1 Chiloscyllium plagiosum
GCCTCCCTTGTCTGCTGGTTTGATAGTGAGGTCGGGGTTGGAACAGAGGGAGTAGAGGGCTGCACGTTCCGAGGGTGAGAGGTTGGAGTGGGTGAGAGGGGTGGAGAGGTTGAGGTAGTTAATGTCGCGGCGGCAGTTGGCTATGAAGAGATCGAGGGCGGGTAAGAGGCCAGCAAGGGGTGTCCAGGTGGATGGGGTGTGTTGGAGGCGGGAGAAGGGGTCGTCAGAGGGTGGGCGAGAATCCTGGTTGAAGAAGTAGGCACGGAGGCGAAGGCGGCGGAAGAATTGTTCGATGTCTCGCCGCGTGTTGAACTCGTTAATCCGAGAACTTAGGGGAATGAAGGTGAGGCCTCTGCTGAGGACTGATCTTTCATCCTCAGAGAGGGGGAGGTCTGGAGGGATAGTGAAAACATGACAGGGCTGGGAGCTAGGGCCTGGTGTGGGGCTGGAGTTGTTTTTTCGAGAAGAAAGTGAGGGCTGCAGATGCTGGAGATCAGAGCTGAAAATGTGTTGTTGGAAAAGCGCAGCAGGTCAGGCAGCATCCAAGGTTTTTCGAGGAGAAAGTGAGGGCTGCAGATGCTGGAGATCAGTTCCTTGGACTCCTCCATCGCCAGACCATGGCAACACAACGGTTGGAGGAAGAGCGCCTCATCTTCTGCTTGGGAGCCCTCCAACCACAAGGGATGAACTCAGATTTCTCCAGTTTCCTCATTTCCCCTCCCCCCACCTTGTCTCAGTCGAATCCCTCGAACTCAGCACCGCCTTCCTAACCTGCAATCTTCTTCCTGACCTCTCCGCCCCCACCCCACTCCAGCCTATCACCCTCACCTTGACCTCCCTCCACCTATCGCATTTCCAAAGCCCCTCCCCCAAGTCCCTCCTCCATAACTTTTATCTTAGCCTGCTGGACACACTTTCCTCATTCCTGAAGAAGGGCTTATGCCCGATACGTCGATTCTCCTGTTCCTTGGATCTATAATACAATCCCAATAAGGTGATCAT
>NW_025114227.1:0-1002 GCF_004010195.1 Chiloscyllium plagiosum
CCTGCTGAGATTTTCCAACATTTTCTCTTTTTGTTGCTAGACCTGTTGAGTATTTATAGCAATTTCGATTTTGTTTCAGATTTCCAGCATCCAAAGTTCTTTGCGTTTTTTAAACCTACAGTGGTTCTCCTTTTCAAAACAAGAAAATAAATTTTATTTCAGAGGTCTGATGAATTGCCATCTAGAGTCGAAACCCTGGCCCATTGTAATTTCCAGCAATATTTTCGTTTTCAGTTTATTTCAGACCTCTTCATTTAGAAGTGTATGTTCTCTTGTTTTTTTTATCTGAGCCGATGTGGTCGTGGATAATCTCCTTTGATTTCTGTATTCTGTTCTGGTCTGATCACAGTTTGCTTGCTGCTTAAATTGTGATGTGATGGAGATGAGTCTGTGGAATGTGGTTTCCAGCCTTGGGTAACAGTGGTCTGCTCGGTGATGTAACCTCTTCCTCACGTGATGCGCTGGGGATTCCCTCGCGTCGACGTGATGACGCCACCGCCGCCGGATTGTGCGTACGAACGTCGCGGGCAACGGCTGGGCGCTCGCGATCCTGAGGCCAATTCCGTCGGCGCCATATTGCGATCCTCTGGGGACAGAGAAAGAAAGTGAGAGAGCCCGGAGGGCGAGGCGAAGGCAAAACTTTGGAGAGAAGCTAAGGGAGTCGACGCCCGCTTCAGGCTGAAGCGAACTGCACCCAGTTTGACGCCTGGCGAACTCAATGGTGAGCGAGGGGAGGCGGCCGTTGTCGTTTGTAGAAGTTGCGAGTCCACGCTGGCCGTTTGTGGGAATTTAAGTGAGAAGGAGGAGGACGAGGAGGGACTGCTGCCCCGCGTCCCCGGGAGCTTGGCGGAGCGGGGAGGAGAGCAGGGAGGACAGGCTCCGGGCGAGCGGTAACATCCAGCCAGTCCCGCCCGCTAAAAGGGTAGCGAAAATGGTCACCTCGGGAACTTATGTCCTGTCAGTGGTCGTGCTCCAAAGGAAAATCAACAATATTTGGGGGGC
>NW_025114228.1:0-1002 GCF_004010195.1 Chiloscyllium plagiosum
TTTTCCTACCTATGGTGCCTATGTGGAACATGATTTGGGGCTACACCCCTTCCCCTTAAGGATACCGAAAACACAATCAGAAGCGTCATGAACCCTGGCACCTGGGAGGCAACACATCAACCGTGAGTCTCTCCAGTTCCCACAGAACCTTCTATCTGTCTCCCCAACTATGGAGTCCCCAGTGACTAATGTTCTGCTCCTCTTCTCCCTTCCCGTCTGAGCACCAGGGACATACTCTGTGCCAAAGACCTCTACCCTATGGCTTACCTCTGATAAGTCAACATCCTCAACAGTATGCAAAACTGAGAGGAACGGTCACAGGGGATCCCTGCACTGTCTGCCAGTTCCCTATTCCGAGCTAGCATGTGGCATGGGTAACAAACCCGAGATAACATCTCTGTTTGTTCTCGCACTGAGCTTCCACCCTAACTCCATGAATTTCTGCCTTACATCCTCATCCCTTTTCCTACCTATGTCATTGATGATTATGTGGACCATGACTTGAGACTGTTTCCCCTCCCTCTCAAGGATCACAAAAACACAATCCGAGACATCACGGACCCTGACACCTGGGAGGCAACACACCAATTGTGAGTCTGTCTCATCCCCACAGAATCTCCAATCTGTCCCCCTAACTATGGAGTCGCCAGTCACAAATGTTCTGCTCCTCTTTCCCCTTTCTTTCTGAGCACCAGGGGCATCCCTGTGCCTGAGATCTGTACCCCATTGCTTACCCCTGGTAAATCGCTCCCCCCCAACAGTATCCACAACAGTATGCTTGTTATTGAGGGGAACGGTCACAGTGGGTCCCTGCACTGTCTGCCGGTTACCTTTCCGCCCCCTGACTGTAACCCATCTACCTTTCCCCTATACCTGAGGTGTGACTCCCTCCCTGTAACTCCTCTCAATTTCTCCCTCAGCCTCCCGAATGATCCGAAGTTCATCCAGCTCTGTGCGCAGTTCCCTAACGCCGTTTCCAAGGAGCTGAAGTTGCCCGGATCT
>NW_025114229.1:0-1002 GCF_004010195.1 Chiloscyllium plagiosum
ATTGCATTATTGGTTTCACTAGAATCTGTTGTGATCTGAGCTCTTGTTGTGTGCAGTGGACTGTCACTCATAGCTGAATTAACCTGCGAGTGTCAGATCAGGTTTCCTTTGTCTGTAAGTCAGTCTGTAAGTGAGCAACACACCTCCTTTTATGAGGGGAAACAGATTCTCTTCAAAGGAAATAAGTGGCAGATCACTCTGAGAATGGTTTTCTAGCCATACCATCAGCAGGGAAGGGTTTTTTCTAAAGATTTCCAATCTCTATCTACAAATCTGATTTGTCAGTTTGTGGAGGATTCAGCCCATTTGTTCAGAGCTGTTTTATACAAGCAGTTGGTTCATTATGTCTTTGCCAAGAATGTTGTTTACTTTCCCCTTTTACTGTGATTCTGCAGGTTAGAATATTCTGTGAGTCAATAATGGTCAATAACTGAACATTGAATGACTTTGTTCCTCTCAGAGCAGTGGCCTTGTTTTCAGCTAATTATTCACTTTCCATTTCCTGGTTGTGTTGAATATTCCAGAACCAGACTCTGAGCAGTGTTTCTATTCACTTGTATTGGATTCACTGACAGCCACTTGGTCAGTCAGTTTCAGGAGTTTGAATTTAATAATCATCTAGAATTATGATTCTATTGATGAAATTATTCTCGATTGTCAGGAAAAATCCATTTCGGTCACTGATGTCCTTTAGCGAAGGAAGCTGCCATCCTTACCTGATCTAGTCTACATGTGACCCCTGACCCACAGCAATATGGTTGACTCTTACCTGCCCTCTGGGTAATAAATGCTGCCCATAGCCAGTGGCACCTACACCAGTGAATGAATTTTCAACAAAGCTCTTAGTTCTGGGTCATGTGAGAAAGAAGCAGGAGGTGACCATTCAGCCCCTCAAGTCCACTCCATCATTCAGTAAGGCAAGGCCTGATCTGTTAGTGATTTGTGTTCCATCTTCCCCCAATGTCCCTAAGCAAGAATCTATCAACCTGTGTCTTAAAAATA
>NW_025114230.1:0-1003 GCF_004010195.1 Chiloscyllium plagiosum
TATACTGTTCCCCTTTCACCATTGTACTGTACTCCTTTCACCACTATACTGTTCCCCTTTCACCACTGTACTGTACACCTTTCACCACTGTACTGCACCCCTTTCACCACTGTACTGTACTCCTTTCACCACTGCACTGTAACCCTTTCACCATTACTGTACCCCTTTCACCACTATACTGTTCCCCTTTCACCACTATACTGTTCCCCTTTCACCATTGTACTGTACTGCTTTCACCACTGTACTGCACCCCTTTCACCACTGTACTGTACTCCTTTCACCACTGCACTGTAACCCTTTCACCACTACTGTACTCCTTTTACCATTGCACTGCATCCCTTTCACCACTGTACTACACCCCTTTCACCATTGTACTGTACCCCTATCACCACTGTACTGTACCCCTTTCACAATTGTAGTCTACCCCTTTCACCATTGCACTGCATCCCTTTCACCACTGCACTGTAACCCTTTCACCACTACTGTACCCATTTCACCATTGTACTGCACCCCTTTCACCACTGTACTGTTCCCCTTTCACCACTGTACTTTACCCCTTTCACCACTGTACTGCACCCCTTTCACCACTGTACTGTTCCCCTTTCACCATTGTACTGTACCCCTTTCACCACCGCACTGTACCCTTTCACCATTGTACTGTACCCCTTTCACCACTATATTGTTCCCCTTTCACCACTGTACTGTTCCCCTTTCACCACTGTACTGTATCCCTTTCACTATTGTACTGCACCCGTTTCACCACTGTACTGTACCCCTTTCACCACTACACTATACCCTTTCACCATTGTACTGCACCCCTTTCACCACTGTACTGTTCCCCTTTCACCACTGTACTTTCCCCTTTCACCACTGTACTGCACCCCTTTCACTATTGTACTGCACCCGTTTCATCACTGTACTGTACCCCTTTCACCATTGTACTGTACCCCTTTCACTACTGTCCTGTACACCTTTCACCATTGCACTATAACCCTTTTACCAC
>NW_025114231.1:0-1003 GCF_004010195.1 Chiloscyllium plagiosum
TTAATCCAGTCGAAGATTTAACACAATATTGGAGACAATAAATATTACAGATGAGCTGTTTCGATATAGTTGCATCCCATAAACACACCCCTTGGCAAAAACGCACATTTAGAAGTCAGATTTCCAGACAGGCAATGTCTGCAGCAGAAAGAGAAACACCAGCTTCAGGCTGTAAACGGGAAAGGGAGAAAGATCATTTCTACTTTTTCAATATTCCAGCAGCTTCGGCTGAATATAAGAGCTACAAATATCTGAAAATTCTAACTGGTGAGTCCCGTCCATGTCCATCCAGGCTGCTTCTCTTATTCCAGCTATTTATAAAAACCATGGCTTCACAAACCATTTACAATACCATGGACAGCTCTGCGTCTCCGGTTCAATGTATTTCAAATTAGAAACTTTGATAAAATACACATTTTAGAGCCACGCCATTATCACAAGATGGTATCACTTTTCCCCTATCCTCTCAGTCACAACTCTACCTCTCCATAAACCACACTGCTACGTATCCAAACGTGGACATCCCTTATTTTGCGGGGTCCGGCCAGCAATACTTTCTCACTCCTCTTTCACAAATTTCTCCTCTGATTCTCAGAGGAAGCTACCCATTCGATTGCATAAACAAGATCAGAAGTCTGCTCAACCATTCAGTCAGTTTATGGATGATTTGATTGGAACATCAACTCTGCGTTTAGTAGCACCATTCTGTACAAACTTTACTCGCAATATAAATAGAGTGCCTACAAGGGCAAGTTGGGAAAGTAGAATCCAACAGCCAGAAATTTACTGTCAATCAAATACACAAATCAGGAGTATGATGGAATATTCCCTATTCGCCTCGATGAGTGGAGATCCAATAACACGCAAAAAGCTTGGCAGCATTCAAGACAAAGCAGTCCGAATGTTTGGAAAACACATTCAAAAGCATTCATTCCGATATCACCAACGCTCAGTCGCAGCAGGAAATTTCGCAAAGATCTTCAGATGTTATCTTCCAAAACCA
>NW_025114232.1:0-1003 GCF_004010195.1 Chiloscyllium plagiosum
AATCACAATAACCTGTAAACCCATCACAATTTGGATCCTCCAGTGAAGTCATCATCAGCCAAATGTCCCACCAACGGACTACAGCCTTCCCCCACTCTCTAACGTTAACAACGGCCTGTGATGTCATCCCCACTCTGCTCTACTAGCAACGGCTTGGGGATCTATCCTCTGGTTTTTCTCTGAGCAATGGACTACGGAACGATTTACAGTCTGCTCCATATCAATGAACTGGAAACCCGTCTTTTATCTGTACTTTAGCAAAGGCCTTTGAAATGACCCCACTCTGTTCCCATACCATCAGCTGATTAACCTATCCCCATTTTGTTTACCTTCCCACGGCCTTTGAACCCATTCTCACTTATTTTGCGTGCAAGCGACTATGAATCAATCCTTACTCTGTTCCCTTAACAACAGCCTGTGAACCCATCGTCACTGTTCTTCGACCCAAAGTCTGTGAACCCATTGACACCTTATTCTCTTAACAATGACGTGTGAACCCATCGGCAATCTGTTGTCCTACACACGTCTGTGAACACATCCTCACTCTTTTGCACTCGAAACAGCCTGTGAATCCAGTTCTCGTAGCAAAAGCCTGTGATTCTAGATTAGTGGTGCTGGAAGAACACAACAGCTCAGACAGCATCCAAGCAGCAGTAAAATCGACGTTCCGTCAATGGCCCTTCATCAGGAATACATAATCCCATCCCTGCTCTGTTCCTCTGTCAACAGGCACAATGGAAGTATGAAGCTGTAAATGGATGGGAGCTGCTGCATATCCTGTCACTTCCAGCATGGGCTGCAAGTTTTCCCACTCTGAGCAGTGATCTAACACAGGGTTTACTGAACAATGTTCTGGGTGGTGGACACAGCACTGACTGCTCCGGTTTTCCAGAGTAATTAACTGTTATACATGACTCATCGCCACATGGACCGTTGTGGTCTGCACTGTCTGTACGAGTACTGGGTTGTATTGAGCAGACACTAGCCTGGTCTGCACTGTGCT
>NW_025114233.1:0-1003 GCF_004010195.1 Chiloscyllium plagiosum
TCACTCTGAAGTTGTGCCAATGGGACCTAGTCTTTCCTGTTGATCGAAACATCTTCTCCATGTCCATTCTATCTATCTCAGTATTCAGTAAGTTTTGATCAGATTCCCTCCCCCATCAGTGTCCGCAACTGCTCCTCATCGCAAGTGTTTCATTTTTCAGGATCATTCTCGTAAATCTCCTCTGCACCTCCCCCAAGACAAGCACATCCTTCCTTAGACATAGGGCCCAAAACTGCTCTCATTCCAAATGCAATCTGACTGTATCAGCAGTACACCCCTGCTGTTGTATTCTAGTGCTCTTGAAATGAATGTGTACATCACACGCCTTCCTAACTGCCAACTGAACCTGCATGTTTAACTTTAAGAGAATCCTGAATTAAGATAACTAAGTCCAATTGTGCTTCAGATTTTCAAAGCCTTCCTTCATTTAGAAAAGTCGATGCTGCTATTCTTCCTACCTCCTACTTCCCCACATTGTATTCCATTGATAAAGAATTGTATGGTACCATGTTGAAGGAGCGTTTTGGTGTTCTCCCCAGAGTTGTGCCCCCAGTATTTATCTTTTAGCTGACATCAATAACACAGACAAGATGATCTGCTCAGTACCATACTGATGTTTGTAGATGCTTGATCTCTTCAACTCTTGAAACCCGTTCCTGCCTGCAGTGATTCTTCCTCCAACTGTAATCCTCTCCCTTTAAAATGCACACACTTACACCTCCCTCTCTTCCACTCCCTCACCCAGTTATAGACTGATATTGGGAAATATAGCAACTTTCAAGTTGAGACTTGCTGTGGACAAATTTAATGCCACCTCTCCTCTTTCACATTGGTGACTGCAGTTTGAAAGTACATCTTGGGATGTTTCAAAGTGCTTTACAATTTAAAGGCTGTAAACACCACTGACACAACTGAGCAATTTCATTTTGATCAGTGTTTCATTGCAGCAGGAGAAAGTGAGGACTGCAGATGCTGGAGATCAGAGCTGAAAATGTGTTGCTGT
>NW_025114234.1:0-1003 GCF_004010195.1 Chiloscyllium plagiosum
TTGTTCGAGTATTTCTGTATTTGGATTGAATTTTTGATCTGAGGAGTTGAAAGTTAAGAACACATGAGGAAACCTCATCACATCTGACAATGCGAAGGAGCCAGCTTGCTGATACCTGGTGTTCCACATTGCCTGATGCCCTTGTTCCTCAAGATGGCAGGGTTTTTAGAAGGTGCTGTCTCATAAGTTGTGGTGAAGTGAATATTGCAGATGATACGTACTGATACGACTGAGCGTATGGTCGAGGGCACGGTAGGTCGTGGAATTGATGGCAATTAAATGGGCTCCTTTTGTCCTGGATTAGTCCTGGGATGTAAACCATCAAAGGCTTTGGGGTGGCAGCAGGTGAATTATTCACTGCAGAATTACTGGCTTCTGACCTGCTCTTGAGGACAGTGTTATTTGTATGCCAAGTGCAGGACAATTTCTGCTCAATGATAACATCCAGAATTCTGATGCTGATAAATACTGTGGTGGGGTCTCAGTGATGTTAATGCCATTGAAAATCAAAGAAAGAATAGTTTGCTTCTTTATTATCTTATTGTCTGATATTTATGCGGAGTGATCATTACTTGCCATTTGTAAGAATAATCTTGAATATTTTCCATGTCTTGTTGCATTTGACATGGACAGTTTCAGGAAATGTATAATCAATGAACATTCCCACGTCTGATCTTATGATGGAGAGAGGTTCATTGCAGCAGCTGAAAATGTTTGAGCTTCAGACAATCACTTCCCTGAGGAATGGCTGCCGAGTTGTCATGGAGTTCCTATTACTGATACTGACAACAATCATTTTCTTTTCCTCATGAAAATTCCAACCAGTAGTGTACACCCCCCAAATTCTGATTAAGTATAATGTTACCCCGTTTCCTATTGTTACACGCTGTTAAATGGTATTTTGGTGTTAAGAGTAATTACTCTCACTGCTCCGTCAGAGATCCATTTTGTTGAACAAAGCTTGCAATGTGGTCAGATGCTGAGTGAGCCTGATGGGACAATA
>NW_025114235.1:0-1003 GCF_004010195.1 Chiloscyllium plagiosum
CGTGCACAGTTCCCCGGTCTCCCTCGGTCACACCCCACACTCGGAGCATCGTGCACAGTTCCCTGGTCTCCCCTCGGTCACTTGGAGCACCGTGCACAGTTCCCCGGTCTCTCCTCGGTCAGACCCACATTCGGAGCACTGTGCACAGTTCCCCGGTCTCCTCTCGGTCACTCGGAGCACCGTGCACAGTTCCACGGTCCCCCCCTTGGTCAGAACCCACACTCCGACCGTGCACCGTTCCCCGGTCTCCCCTCGGTCAGACCGCGCACGCGGAGCACCGTGCACAGTTCCCCGGTCTCCCCTTGGTCAGACCCCACACTCGGAGGACCGTGCACCGTTCCCCGGTCTCCCCTCGGTCAGACCGCGCACTCGGAGCACCGTGCACAGTTCCCCGGTCTCCCCTCGGTCAGACCCACACTCGGAGCACCGTGCACAGTTCCCCAGTCTCCCCTCGGTCAGACCCGCACTCCGACCACCGTGCACCGTTCCCCGGTCTCTCCTCGGTCAGACCGCAGTCGGAGCACCGTGCACAGTTCCTCGGTGTCCCCTCGGTCAGACCCACACTCTGAGCACTGTGCACAGTTCCCCGGTCTCCCCTCAGTTAGACCCGCACTCGGAGCACCGTGCACAGTTCCCCGGTCTCCCCTCGGTCAGACCCGCAGTCGGAGCACCGTGCACAGTTTCCCAGTCTCCCCTCGGTCAGACCGCGCACTCGGAGCACCGTGCACCGTTCCCCGGTCTCCCCTCGGTCAGAACCACACTCGGAGGACCGTGCACCGTTCCCCGGTCTCCCCTCGGTCAGACCGCGCACGCGGAGCACCGTGCACAGTTCCCTGGTCTCCCCTCGGTCACTCGGAGCACCGTGCACCGTTCCCCGGTCTCTCCTCGGTCAGACCCACATTCGGAGCACTGTGCACAGTTCCCCGGTCTCCCCTCGGTCACTCGGAGCACCGTGCACTGTTCCACGGTCCCCCCCCTTGGTCAGAACCCACACTCCGAGCAC
>NW_025114236.1:0-1003 GCF_004010195.1 Chiloscyllium plagiosum
CTAATACACACACAGTCACTGAGAATGACACTAATACACACACAGTCACTGCGACTGACATTAACACACACACAGTCACTGGGACTGACACTAACACACACACAGAATCTCCACAGTCACTGGGACTGACACCAATACACACACAGTCACTGAGACTGACACTAACACACACAGTCACGAAGACTGACACTAACACACAGTCACTGATACACAGTCACTGAGACTGACACTAATACACACAGTCACTGAGACTGACTCTAAGACACACACAGTCCCTGAGACTGACACTAACACACACAGTTACTGAGACTGACTCTAATACACACAGTCACTGAGACTGACACTAATGCACACACAGTCCCTGAGACTGACACTAACACACACAGTAACTGAGACTGACACTAACACACACAGTCACTGAGACTGACACTAACACACACAGTCACTGAGACTGACGCTAATACACACACAGTCACTGGGACTGACACTAATACACACACAGTCAATGGGACTGACACTAATACACACACAGTCACTGAGACTGACACTAACACACACAGTCACTGAGACTGACACTAACACACACACAGTCACTGGGACTGACACTAACACACACACAGTCACTGGGACTGACACTAATACACACAGTCACTGGGACTGACACTAATACACACACAGTCACTGGGACTGACACGAACACACACAGTCCCTGAGACTGACACTAACACACACAGTCACTGAGACTGACACTGATATACACAGTCCCTGAGACTGACTCTAACACACACAGTCACCGAGACTGACACTAACAAACACAGTCACCGAGACTGACACTAACACACACAGTCACTGAGACTGACACTAACACACACAGTCACTGAGAATGACACTAACACACACAGTCACTGAGACTGACAGTACCACACACAGTCACTGAGACTGACACTAACACACACACAGTCACTGCGATTGACACTAATACACACACAGTCACTGGGACTGA
>NW_025114237.1:0-1003 GCF_004010195.1 Chiloscyllium plagiosum
CAAGGAGAATGGCACAAGCGTCAGCAAACATCCAAACATAATAACACAAACAAGCACATCAGACAGTGGTTTAGGATAGATTGCCACACAAACAGAGATCATCACGCAAAGATAAACATCCACCAAACATGACGTTGCATGCTCACATTTATTGAGCACAAAAAGGAAAATAACCTAATGTAGGTAGGACCTGAAATAGACAGATCCTACTGTCTATTGGTAGCATGGCACTAACGAAAACTAAACACGCACAAGGACATTAAAAGATTAACATAGGCGTCAACGAAGTGCCATTTTAGCATGATGATGCTTACACATTGTGAAGGGAACAAGATTTACATACAAAATACACGTGAGCACATCAGCAGTGAAGAATATGAGTATGTTTATTCATGCACACACTCCAAAATGGGCAAGTGCAAAGTAAGAGACACGCCCACAAACACAAGGAAAGATATACACATCAAACAGTAGAAAAAATATATTAAGAGAGACTTGGACAAAAACTTAATCCTAAATATGCAGATCCTACAAACAAAAATATGAAGCAATGTTTTTACTGTGGATGAAATTTATATTCATGATTTGCCAAGCAAGTGGTCACCAATATATCATGAAGATGAGAACCATATTTGAACCTTTATCCAGTGATGGACAAAATTTTGAACTAAACTGCGGTCACAGCCCATATTTAAAGTATAACGATAAAATTAAAATATTTGTTCTCAGTAAGTATTCCTCAAATGATAATATTCTTCAATGATAGATTAAAAGGCAAAGTAATTCAAAGTTTTCTGGCACGGACAGTAAGGAAAAATGTACAGTTAGTATTAGTAATTTCTTGCTGAGAGTCAGTAATGCATTACTACATGCAGATAGAGTCAAACCTGAGAAACACCTGACTGCCTGAAGAAGATGCAACGGTCTCTAATTACAATACTTAGGTGCAGATAGATCAGTCAGGATCAAGAAACAATCTGAATACGTTCTCTCGGCTTTATAT
>NW_025114238.1:0-1003 GCF_004010195.1 Chiloscyllium plagiosum
CTCATAAGACATTCTTTCCATCCCTGATATCATTATGGTCAACCTTCTCTGGCCTGCCTCCAATGCCAATATATCTTTCCTCAGGTAAAGGTCCCTAAACTGTTCACAGTATTCAGTTGTGGCCTGACTAATGCCTTACATAGGTTCACTATAACCTCCCTACATTTCTACTCTATTGAACAGGCCAACCTCCCATTTGTCTCCCTATTACTCACTGAAATTGGATGAAGAGATTCGTGGACGTGATTCCAAATCCCTCTATTCTAAAGCTTTCTCCATTTAATATTCAGTTCTTCACCTCCTAAAAAACTGTATTACCTCATTTTCCCATCTGTCAAGCTTTCGCTCATTTGCTTAACCTGTCTATATCCCTCTCCAGATATCTAATGTCATCCTCATCACCTGCTTTCACATCAACTGTCTCTTCTGCAAATTTAGCAATAGTACCTTCACTTTACTTATCCAAGTAATTCGTGTATATACTGTAAATAATGTTGCCCCCAGCGCTGATCCCTGTGGTACACCACGAGTTACAAGTTGTCATCCTGAACGTGCCACTTACCACAACTGTGGTATTTAGCCAATCATCTATCCATGCTAACATACAGCCTCCCAACACCGTGGGCTCTTTGCGTACTATTTGATAAGATGTGAATATCATTGGCTGTGCCAACAACTCTTCCCAAACTGACCTTGAAAATGTGGTGCTGATCTGCTTCTTAAATTGCTTCACAAATATGATGTGGACTGCAACAATGTTCAGGAGTGAGTTCCAGCATTTTGGTCAATAACAAAGAAACAATGCGATATATCTTGCAGTCGGAATCCTGTGTTCACACTTGTTTGTTCTTGGTGGTTGAGGTCATGACTTGGAAGGTGCTTTTGAAGAACCACCACTCATGAATTCAAGCCAGACTGATAGATTGTGGCCCCAGACTCTGCCATTTTGACTTCCCTCATCAATCTACGTTCTTTCCAGCGAAGTTTCAGTCTCAAACCGCCA
>NW_025114239.1:0-1003 GCF_004010195.1 Chiloscyllium plagiosum
GTGGGTCTGTGTAAACTGTTCTGTGTGCCAATGCATTCAGAACTAACCGCCCTGCATGGA
This sequence comes from Chiloscyllium plagiosum, assembly GCF_004010195.1. NCBI lineage: Eukaryota > Metazoa > Chordata > Chondrichthyes > Orectolobiformes > Hemiscylliidae > Chiloscyllium > Chiloscyllium plagiosum. The sequence goes on from NW_025114239.1 coordinate 61, forward strand.
ACTCAGATATCTGTCCAAACAATGACAGAAGAAAAGTGCAGCTCCCTTTATAGATCGACATTTCTGAACCACTCCCTTTTCCAATGATTGGCTGGCATTTTAGTGTTTCCCAACAAAGTAGACAACTATCTATCCACACTGCTCTTCATCTGCCACATATTTACTCATTCACTCCATTTGTTTCAATCACCTTGAAGTTTTTTACATATCCTCCTCACTTTTCAAAATCCTCGTTCCGTCAGCAGACTTGGAAACTTTGCATTTGATTCCCTCAACGAGATGTTTGAGATGTATTGTGAATATCTGGCGCCCCAGCACAAATCATTGCGATGCCTCATGAGCCTTCCAAACTGAAAACCATCCATTTCTTCCTACTCATTGTTTCCTGTCAACACTCCCATTTTAACACCATGTTCATATATTCCCCCCTATCCCATGTGCTTTTACTTTGCACACTAGGCTTGGGACTCTATTAAATTTCTTGCTGAAAATCCAAGGTCAATGCCTCTATTTTTTTCTGTAATTAATCTACCAGTCAGTTTCTCAAATATGTTACCCATTTCATCAATGTGCGTTGATTTTTTTCCTATGCCCATTATTTTCAGCTCCAATAATTACTCCAAATTAGTTTATTTACTAATTTAATTCTACATCATTTTCTCATCAGACTCAGGTTTTCTCCTATTGCTGGGAAGGCTTTGTTTATGTATTTTTCTGTGAAGACAGAAGTGAAGCAGTTGTGTCATGTTTCTCTGTTCTCCATTCTCCATTCCCTGGTTTCAGATTGTAAGGAAGCTGAAACTTTGACTAAAAAAGAACAGCTGTTGTCTATTCACCCTGTCCATGCCCTTTGTAATCTTAAAGCTGAATTACTTACCCACTCAACTTTCTCTGCTCCAAAATAAAAAGGTCGAGCTTACCCAGCCTCTCTCCACAGCTCATA
>NW_025114240.1:0-1003 GCF_004010195.1 Chiloscyllium plagiosum
TTCCGGAGCAGCGCGGGGAGTGAGTCCTGGAGCAGCGCGGAGTGTATGTCCTGGAGCTGCGCGGGGAGTGAGTCCTGGGGCAGCGCGGGCAGTGAGTCCCGGAGCTGCGCGGGGAGTGAGTCCTGGGGCAGCGCGGGGAGTGAGTCACGGAGCTGCGCTGAGTGTGTGTCCCGGAGCTGTGCGGGGAGTGAGTCCCGGAGCAGAGCGGGGAGTGAATCCTGGAGCAGAGCAGGGAGTGAATCCTGGAGCAGCGCGTGTGAGTCCCGGAGCAGAGCGGGGAGTGAGTCCTGGAGCAGAGTGGGGAGTGACTCCTGGAACATAGAGGGGAGTGAGTCCTGGAGCAGAGCGGGGAGTGAGTCCCGGAGCAGAGCAGGGAGTGAGTCCCGGAGCAGCGCGCGGAGTGAGTCCCAGAGCAGAGTGGGGAGTGAGTCCCGGAGGCAAGTGGGGAGTGAGTCCAGGAGCAGCGCCCGAATGATCCCGGAGGAGAGCGGGAAGTGAGTCCTGGAGCAGAGCGGGGATTGAGCCCCAGAGTAGAGCGGGGAGTGAGCCCCGGAGCAGCGCGGGGAGTGAATCCCGGAGCAGAGTGGGGAGTGAGTCCCGGAGGAGAGCGGAGAGTGAGTCCAGGAGCAGCGCGGGGAGTGAGCCCTGGAGCAGCGCGGGGAGTGAATCCCAGAGCAGCGTGTGGAGTGCGTCCAGGAGCAACGCAGGGAGTGTGTCCTGGAGCAGCACATGTGAAAACACTCCCAGTGCAGCATGGGAAACTGGTCCTGGGGCAGTGCGGGGAGTGAGTCCCGGAGCAGCGTGTGGAGTGATTCCTGGAGCAGCGCGTGGAGTGAGTTCTGGAGCAGCGTAGGGAGTGAGTCCTGGAGCAGTGCAGTAAGTAACTCCTGGAGCAGAGTGGGGAGTGAGTCTGAGAGCAGAGCGGGCAGCGAGTCCCGGAGCAGCTAGGGTGTGAGTCCCGGAGCAGCGTGGGAGTGAGTCCCAGAGCAGCGCGGGGAGTGAA
>NW_025114241.1:0-1003 GCF_004010195.1 Chiloscyllium plagiosum
TCTACTCCTACTGGGGATTCATAAGTATGCCCACGGTTAGCTCCTATCTCGGCTGGTACCATGACCGTCAGGCTATTGGAAATCCCTAGGTTATTCGCCTGAAGGGAGAGCTTGGACGGCATGAAGGCATGACAGACAGTCTTCACAGAGACAACTTATTTTATACACTGATGTTACCGGAGAATCAGTACGTGGGTAAATGGTGTGTGTGAATGTGTTCATGTAGTTATGAAGATATATTTGTGAATATATGTGTGTGTCTGTCTGTCTGTCTGTATGTATGCATGACTGTGTGTACGTGTTTGTATATGTCTGCATCACAATGCATGTGTGCGTTTGTGTCTGGGGGTGCGTTTGTGAATCAGCACGTATGCGTGTGTATGTTATTAATTATGTGCGTGTGTGCATCAATATTTATTTGTGTCTGTATAAGTGTGTGTGTGAATCAGAGTGTGTGAATGTGTGTGTGAGAGTCACTGTTTGTGTGTAAAGTGCATGTGTGTATTTGTTTGCATAATGTGATTGTGAGTGAAAATTATTCCTTCGTTTTTGACATTATTAATAAATGGATAACACTCTGATATTGGATCCATCTAATTCTTGCTCCAATCACCACAGTGAGGAGCTTGGCAAAAAATGTGGAAAACACATTCAATTTTGGGTTTCTGCTGCAGGGTCAGCTGTTCAGTGCATATCAGGCATTTTTGTGCCATTTAGCTAGTTTTATCATTAAATAATCCATGACAACTTCTGAGCATGAGCAGAAAGGGATTGTGCACTATGAATCCATCCTGCACCTTTATCAGATCATGGCTAATTCGAATATCAGCAAGATCAGTGTATGTTAGTGCTGTCGCTTTCAGTCACTTTGCAAATTGTGACATATTAATCTCAGTTTTGAAACTTTTACAATCATTGTGCATTTTTTTTTCATTAGATATCTTCAGCTGATGTCCTAAAAAAAAAACTGTCAGCTGTTCCATACACATACCACCACTCAGTA
>NW_025114242.1:0-1003 GCF_004010195.1 Chiloscyllium plagiosum
TATCTAAGTGTCTTTTAAATGTTGTAACTTTATGCACATTCCTACTTCCTCTAGAACTTTGCACAGGAAACATACCGTGTAAAGTAAAACAAAGTGAACCTCGTGTCCTTTTTTCACTTTTGTCCTCACACCTTAAAAATACGCCCAGTAGTCCTGAAATCCCCAAAGAAGGAAAGCACCGTTGCAGTTGAGCTAATCTGTACTCCTCAGGATTTTGAAAACATTTATACGGTAAATGTCAACCTCCTATGCTCCTTTGAAATAAGTCCCAGCCTATCCAGCCTCCCCTTACAGCTCAATCCCTTCATTCATAGCAACATACTGGTAAATCTCTTCTTAACTCTGTCCAGCTTAATATTCTTCTTTATCTGACTTGGAAACCATAACATAGACACAAGACTACAGAAGATGCCTCGCCAACATCCTGTACAACCTCAGGATAACGTCCCAACTTCAACACTAAAAACTGAGCAACGCATGAAAGCGTTCTAACAGCATTTTAACGAAGCTGACGATATGTGACACGACTTCCAAAGACCATTCCGTGACCTATTCACGTGTCTATTGCGCAGGACTATTCAAAGCAGCACTTATAATTGTGCAAGGGCTACATCCATTTATGACTCAAACTGCAGTACGTTACATTTGTTCAAGATAATTTCTCTTTACCATTCATTTAATCATATACCCGAATGAACAATGTCTCTTTTTATCTTCTATAACCTCAGAAAACCTTCTTCTCTGTGGACTGTATCACCATGGAGAGTTATAGCGTCCCTCAGCACAGAAACAGGTCGTTTGGTGCAAACTGGTACATACTGATCATAATGCCGGTCCACATTAACCGCATTTCTCTGCACTTGGACCATATCATTCTAATCCTTTGCTATCCATGTATTTGTCCAAAAGCCTTTTTAAATGTTCTTTGTGTACACTCAAAGACTTATGCTGTCATCTCATGAAATGGATTTCGCTCATGTTAGTGTCAACAACAAACTGATGA
>NW_025114243.1:0-1003 GCF_004010195.1 Chiloscyllium plagiosum
GTGCTGATCATTAAGAAATGGACTGTGAGAAAAATGTGGCAAAAGAAGGTAAGCCAGCGGCATTAGTGAAATTCTTAAAGGAAGCTCCAACAGGAACCGAAGAGCCTGCAGGAAATTGCACAGCCTAGGCAGAGGATGGGTATGGAGTTAATACCTGATCTCTTTAAAAATTCGCCTCTGTGAGTAAACTTTACTCAGAAACAACAGGGGGAGAAGGAGAATAAGTTATAATTTTGAGAGATACAGGATCTAACCAGTTTCTAATAGTAAGAGATGAGCAAATTTGCAGTATTTCTGATCTATAACCTATGAGTGTCATAATTTGGGCGATAGATGGACAGAAATTTAGCGTTGCTCTCCATAATATCAGGTTGGAGTGCTTTCTCAAGTCTGGGGAAGTAACCGTGGGAGTAACTGACAGAGTGTGAGTTCCAGGAATCCAGTTTGTTCTCGAGAATGATTCAGCAGGATCCAAGTTGGCAGAGATACCCCTTGTTGTGGAGAAGCCTAAGAAGACCATGAAACTGAGGAGTTAAAACAGAAATATACTGGTATTTTCCCAGACTGTACAGTAACCAGATCCCACTATCATAAGTCACAGCAGGACGTATAAACTTAAGACAAGATGAAGGAGTTAAGATTTAGTTAGCTGACATGCTGTTTGACGTAATGGTGCAGGGAAAAGATGAACAAACAGAGGGTGTTACAAAGGTGTTTCGTCCTGAAAGACGAAGAGATTTGCAACAGACAGGCAAGGTGATAAAAGATATACATGTGGATGCGTACTCTGAAAGTGAGGCAGAGATATTCCTGAGCATTATTATCAGGAATATGGAAACCTAAAACGGAAATGGAGACAACGGCAAGTTAGTGCAGAGGAGTAGTGTGCTGAAGTGCACCAGATTGTGTTGCCGGTAGCATAGAGACAGGTTTTCCGGGTAGCACGTGAACGACCTGTGGGAGGTCACGGAGGGGTACAAAAGACTTAGACTAAGGGACAAAA
>NW_025114244.1:0-1003 GCF_004010195.1 Chiloscyllium plagiosum
CAACAAGTCCATACCAACCTTCCAAAGAGTAATGTTTCCAGACTTCATCCCTGACATTTAACTCCGACTAATGTAACTAACCTAAAAATTCCTGAACGCAGTGGACAATTTATCATGACTAGCCCGCCGAGCCTGCACAGCTTTGGACTGTGGGATGAAAAAGGAGCACCTTTAGAAACTCACACAGATGAGGGGATAACGTGCAAACTCCACACAGATAGTCGCTAAATACTGGAATCGAACCCGAGCCCCTGATGCTCTGAAAGTGCGGTGCTAACCGCTGAGCCACCATACTACTCTTTGGGAAATCCCTGACCAGAATTCATTGGAACCTCCTCACTGCCTACTGCAAAGGGAATTCAGCCAAATCCAACTGTTCCAGGTTGAAATCCCATTGCTAGCAGCTTGTGTGTGAGTAGAATATCTTCAGAAGCAGAATAACATTTTGGACAATCTCTCAAATTTTACTTTTGTCATGAGTTATATTGCGATCTGGACAGTTCTCTCAACTTGAAATTGCAGAGATTTTGTTTATTAGGTGTGTGTGTGCGCGCGTGTGTGTGTCTGTGTGTGTGTGTGTTTTGTGTGCAGGTTTGCGTGTGTGTGCACGTTTGTGTGTGTGTGTGTGTGTATGTGTGCGCGCCCGCGCGCGATTACAAAGAACAAAGAATACTTACAGCTCAGGAACAGGCCCTTCAGTCCTCCAAGCCTGAGCTGAACCAAATCTCCTGTCTAAAACTGTTGGTCAATTCCTAAGCATCTGTATCCCTCTGCTTCCCACCTACTCATGTATTTATCCAGATGCATCTTAAATAAATCTACCGTGCCTGCCTCTGCCACCACTGATGGCAACGCGTTCCAAATGCCCACCAACCTCTGGGTGAAGTACTTGCCATGTGTATCTCCCATGAACTTTCCACCTCTCACCTTGAAACCGTGACCCATCGTTATTGACTTCTTCAACCTGGGAAAAAAGCTTGTCTCTATCCACCCTGTCTAAACC
>NW_025114245.1:0-1003 GCF_004010195.1 Chiloscyllium plagiosum
CACAGGGGCTACTGTTCCCAGTGACATTTACAGTGTCTACTGTTCCCAGTGACATTCACAGGGGCAACTGTTCCCAGTGACATTCACAGGGTCTACTGTTCCAGTGACATTCACAGGGTCTATTATTCCCAGTGACATTTACAGGGTCTACTGTTCCCAGTGACATTCACAGGGTCTACTGTTCCAGTGACATTCACAGGGTGTATTTTTCCCAGTGACATTCACAGGGGCTACTGTTCCCAGTGACATTCACAGGGTCTACTGTTCCCAGCGACATTCACAGATTCTACTGTTCCCAGTGACATTTACAGGGTCTACTTTTCCCAGCGACATTCATAGGGTCTACTGTTCCCAGTGACATTCAGAGGGTCTACTGTTCCCAGTGACATTCACAGGGACAACTGTTCCCAGTGACATTCACAGGGTCTACTGTTCCCCGTGACATTCACAGGGTCTATTGTTCCCAGTAACATTCATCGGTTCTACTGTTCCCAGAGATATTCACAGGGACATCTGTTCCCAGTGACATTCAGAGGGTATGCTGTTCCCAGTGAAATTCACAGGGACATCTGTTCCCAGTGACATTCAGAGGGTATGCTGTTCCCAGTGACATTCACAGGAACTACTGTTCCCAGTGACATTCACAGGGGCTACTGTTCCCAGTGACATTTACAGGGTCTACTGTTCCCAGTGACATTCACCGGGGGAACTGTTCACAGTGACATTCAGAGGGTCTAATGTTCCCAGTGACATTTACAGGGTCTACTGTTCCCAGTGACATTTACAGTGTCTCCTCTTCCCAGTGACATTCACAGGGGCAACTGTTCCCAGTGACATTCACAGGGTCTACTGTTCCCAGTGACATTCACAGGATCGACTGTTTCCAGTGACATTCACAGGGTCCACTGTTCCCAGTGACATTCACAGGGTCTACTGTTCTCAGTGACATTCACCGGGGCTACTGTTCCCAGTGACATTCACAGAGTCTACTGTTCCAGTGACA
>NW_025114246.1:0-717 GCF_004010195.1 Chiloscyllium plagiosum
TACAAGACTGCCTTCTCGTTCACCCCCTCTCAGTTTTAAAATCTACAAGACTGCCTTCTCATTCTCCCCCTCTCAGTTTTAAAATCTTCAAGACTGCCTTCTCACTCTCAGGTTTAAAATCTACAAGACTGCCTCCTCACTCTCAGGTTTAAAATCTACAAGACTGCCTCCTCACTCTCCCCCACTCAGTTTTAAAAACTACAAGACTGCCTTCTCACTCTCCCTCTCTCAGGTTTAAACCCTGCATGACTGCCACGTCACTCTCCCCCTCTCAGTTTTAAAATCTACAAGACTGCCTTCTCACTCTCCCTCTCTCAGGATTAAAATCTGCAAGACTGCCTCCTCACTCTCAGGTTTAAAATCTACAAGACTGCCTCCTCACTCTCCCTCTCTCAGGTTTAAAATCTGCAAGACTGCCTCCTCACTGTCAGGTTTAAAATCTACAAGACTGTCTCCTCACTCTCCCTCTCTCAGGTTTAAAATCTGCAAGACTGCCTCCTCACTCTCAGGTTTAAAATCTACAAGACTGCCTCCTCACTCTCCCTCTCTCAGGTTTCAAATCTGCAACACTGCCTCCTCACTCTCAGGTTTAAAATCTACAAGACTGCCTCCTCACTCTCCCTCTCTCAGGTTTAAAATCTAGAGACTGCCTCCTCACTCTCCCCCTCTCAGGGTAAAAATCTACAAGACTGCCTTCTCACTCTCCCTTTTAAAATC
>NW_025114246.1:722-1003 GCF_004010195.1 Chiloscyllium plagiosum
CTCTCTCAGGTTTAAAATCTACAAGACTGCCTCCTCACTCTCCCCCACTCAGTTTTAAAATCTACAAGACTGCCTTCTCACTCTCAGGTTTAAAATCTACAAGACTACCTCCTCACTCTCAGGTTTAAAATCTACAAGACTGCCTCCTCTCTCTCAGGTTGAAAATCTACAAGACTGCCTCCTCACTCTCTCAGGTTTAAAATCTACAAGACTGCCTCCTCTCTCTCAGGTTTAAAATCTACAAGACCGCCTCCTCACTCTCCCCCTCTCAGGGTAAAAAT
>NW_025114247.1:0-1003 GCF_004010195.1 Chiloscyllium plagiosum
AGGGTCGTGCAGATTATGTGGGTTGCATGGAGTTCACTATGGCCTTTGACAAGGTCCCACATGGAAGACTGGTCCAACAGACCAATGGTTTCCAAGGCAAGATGGCATATTGTATCCACAATTGGTGGGGGGGTTGGCTTTGTGTTTGAAATTCTTTTACCAGTGGGGTGTACCACAGAGATCTGTGCAGGAACCATTGCTGGTTGTATGTACATTAATACCTTCGATGAGAACGTAGAAGGTATTATCATTAAGTTTCCAGATGACATGAAAGGTGAGGGTGTTTCCACAGTGAGGGGGATGGAATCAGGCTGCAGTCTGATGGTTGAGGCTAGGAACAGAATTTCAAGAGAGTAATTTAAATAGACATGTCAGGCAAGAGCCCAGCAGGAAATGAGGGAAAACTGATAAATTTAGCTATTTTATTTCAACATAACAGGCCTAACCAGTCAGGCAGATGAACTTGGTGGATAGACCGGACGTGGGACTGAGACATCATAGATATTACAGAAACACAGCTGAGGGATGGACAGGACTGAAATCTCAATGTTCCAGGGTACAGATTCTACAGGAAGCACAAAACAGGAGGGGAAATAGGAGGGGGAGTGGAGTTTTTGATCAGTGATACATCACTGCAGCACTTAGAGAGGATATTCCTGGTGATCTCCCAGTGATGCTGTAATCGTGGAAATGAGAAATGAAAATTGGTCATCAGTTTGATATGACTGCACTACAGGCCCTCAATAGTCAGCGGGAAATTGAGTAGCAAGTATGTCGGGAGATCTCAGATATCTGGAAGAAGGATAGTGTTGTAATGATCGTGGATTTTAACTTTTCAAACATAGACATGGAATGCTACAGTGTTCAGAACTTCGGTGGGAGGGATTTGTTAAGCGTGTCCAAGAAAACTCTCCCAGTCAGAATGTAAATCATCGGACTGCAGGAAGGCGAAAGACCTCACCTCCCATTGGGAAATAAGGTATGGAAAGGGACCGAGGTGTTA
>NW_025114248.1:0-1003 GCF_004010195.1 Chiloscyllium plagiosum
CAGAATTTGTTGCTCATTCCCAATTGCCCTTAAATGGTGGTATGCTGCCCTCTTGAAGGTATACCCACAGTGCTGACAGGATGTGTTCCAGGTTGAGCGATATAATTCCAATTCAAAAATGTTATGCAGCTTAGAAGGGATTTGGGAGGTGGTAGCATTAGTAAGGGAGCAGTAGCTACCATTGTCTTTAGATGGCACAGATCATGGGTTTGGAAGGTACTGTGAAAACAGCCTTGGTTAGTTGCTGTCGTGCATCTCATATCTGGTACACACTGCTGCAAATGTGTGCCATTGAGGAGGAAATCAATGGGCGGGGTGTCAACCAAGTGAGCTGCTTTGCTCAGGACAATGTCAAGCATTTTCCTTGCTGTTGGAGCAGTACTCATGCAAGCACATGGAGAGTATTCCATCACACTCCCAAAAAGTGCCTCTCAGGCTTTGGTCAGTTATTCTTTGCAGAACACCCAGCTGCTGGGCTGCTTTTGCAGCCAGAGTATTTATGTGGCTGATCCGGTTAAAATGCCCGTTAAGTTGCCCTGTCATCAATGCCAAGTCCTTTTCGCTTGAAAAGTGAACAGGAAGAAGATGGTAGATTAACCCCACAACAGATCCTATACGGTAGAAATACCAACAGTCAACTTGCAAAAACAAAGTAAAAAGAGGGACATGTGATTGTCTTTTCTGTGGGAGTCTACGAAGGAGCTGCAGAAAAGTATTAAAGTAACAATCTTAATTGTGAATGCAGTTTAAAACAAAATAAAAAGGGGAAATCAAGTAGCTCTGAAGCAAGATTAAATTCAAATTAGAAATCAATACAGAATTCCTGCCACTGCTAAAATCATCCAAAATGCTCCAGAGTTTGTCCAGTTGCTACTAAATGCAGCCCTGAGCCCTGAGTATTATTTCTTATTGATACTTTCAATTTTAAACAAAGATTTGAGATCTGACAGCACTATTAAACTGACAGGTTTTTTAACAAAAGTAGCTGCATGTAGTTGGAGAT
>NW_025114249.1:0-1003 GCF_004010195.1 Chiloscyllium plagiosum
TCTGCTGTGAGTATAATACAAGGCATGTTTTCTGTGTAATGGCACCAGGAGTACTGCATTGTCCAATAGATAAAAGACAATTTCTTTCTTTTCCTTTATGCATTTCTTTGAAATTAATGAGATTATACATTTATTGCGTGTTCATTGCCTTTGAATCTTTGTATCATCATTTCTTTTATAACAAACTCCTGTTTTTTGCTGAAACAATCCAGCATTGGGCATGTACAATTCAGGAAGAGATCACTTGGTTAAACCAAAACAAATCAGATTGTAATCTATCAAGCTGGATTTCCATCTGGGTTCTGGCTTGGTCTGTGATTACATCATCTGGTATCACAACAGAGGTGAGACTATTAAACACATCATCTAACTGTGAGGAACTGATTAACTAACCCTGTACTTCGATCAGAGTGTGCCCCAACAGTTCCATTATATACCCTAGATCCTGACCAGACATCCATGCTGAGACATAATACCATATTACCAATCCCCAAATTACTGTCCGGTCAGCCTGCACCAGAGCCAATCCACAACAAATTCCCTCTCCCCCTGCCAGACCGGTAACACTGGAATTACATGAGACATTGGATCACTCAGCTGCAGTTTTATGCACAGCTCTGGTGACGACCAAACAGCGAGGACAGAATTACACTGAGGAGAGAACAGGGGTGATTTACAAGAATGTTGCTAATAAATGGAAATTAGTGCAGCGTTGAGGAAAGAAGGACAGGTCAGGTTCAGTTTCCCCAGAACAGAGAAAAAAGAGAGGTAATGTGATTTAGCGTCCAAGTAATTAGCATCTTGAATGGAGACCTGTCACCCTGAATGGAGGATAATTTCCCAAGGATACAAGAGGTATACTGATTGATGGAAGGGTTACAGGGGACATGAGGACGAACCCTTTCATCCAGAGGGTTATCGTATGTCTGGAATTCACTTGCCAGTTTTGGGGGGAGGGGATGCTTCAGCAGGCAAAGTTCAACTGATTTAAAGTGTTCATCCA
>NW_025114250.1:0-1003 GCF_004010195.1 Chiloscyllium plagiosum
TCAAGAACGTATCTCCTATTACCATTTTGTTTACATCATTGAAATATTTACAGCACCTTTACCTGTGAGGAACGATGTAAAATACTGGTGGAAATGATCTGTCGGTTCCCTGTAGCCAGTTCCCCAGTCACATCCTCTAAATGTCCACAATAAACTTTCCTGACTTTCTTTCTACCAAAGATCACAACCTCCTCTTGAACTATTCTTATATAAATGGAAAAGCTCGAGCTGCTTGTATTTATATTTCTTGCCAATATGGTTTCATCACATTTTTTCTTTCCTTTTGTTTGCTTTCTATATTCATACAGTTATATCGCACACAAACACAATTTTTGATTCAACTTGTCCATGCCGGCCAGGTTTTCCAATATAAACTAGTCCCATCTGCTTGCATTTGGCCCAAATGCCTCAAAACAGTTCCCATTCATATGTTTGTCCAAATGTCTTTTAAATGTTGGTGCTATACTTTCATCTGCTAGGCTATCTCTGGCAGCTCATTCCATAAACATCACTCTCTGTGTAAAAGAAGTTCTCCCTTCCTCCCTTTTAAATCTTCCCTCTTAAATCTATGCACTCTCTGATTAAATTTTCCTGTCCTGTGGAAAAGATCTTGGCTTTTCATCCTACCCATGCCTCCCATGATTTTATAAATTTCTACAACGTCACCCCTCAACCTCCTAAACCCCATCTGATACTAACTTCAAGAACAAGTATTTTAAAATAAACACTGCAAATTTGAAACAATATTAAAAGCGACTGATAAACAGCACTCAGCCCAAACATCAATCTGTTATTTGCTTGTCTATATGTTACAATACTAAGGCAGAATGAAAATTTTACTAGTGCCAATAAGACGTCAAGCACCTGTGTTCCTTTGTCTGATGGTGGTGATGATCTCTACAGTGAAAATATATCTCTGGCCAGATCTATATAATACCACATGTTCATCATTCTCTCTCCTGGCCTCCCGATGACCTTGTGTGGTTGTGTCTTCTTTATCTTT
>NW_025114251.1:0-1003 GCF_004010195.1 Chiloscyllium plagiosum
TAACACTAACACATTATCACTGTAACATGGCAACTCTGTAACATAGTAACACTATAACACTTTCCCACCGTAACAATACAGCACTGTAACATGGAAACACTGTAACGCGGTATCATTGTACACAGTATCCCTGTAACACTGTAACATGGAAACACTGTAACAATATGACACTGTAACGTGGAAATACTGTAACAATATGACAATGTAACACAGTAACACTAACACATTATCACTGCAAAATGGTAACGCTGTAACATGGTAACACTGTAACACAGAAACACTGTAACAATATGACACTGTAACACGTTAACACTACCACATTATCACTGTAACATGGTAAGACTGTAACAAGGAAACACTGCAACAATATGACACTGTAACACGGTAACACTAACACATTATCACTGTAACATGGTAACTCTGTAACATGGTAACACCGTAACACCTTCCCACTGTAACAATATAACACTGTAACATGGAAACACTGTAACACGGTATCATTGTACACAGTATCCCTGTAACACTGTAACACAGAAACACTAACAATACGACACTGTAACAAGGAAATACTGTAACACACAAACAGTGTAACAATATGACACTGTAACACAGTAACACGAACACATTATCACTGTAACATGGTAACTCTGTAACATGGTAACGCTGTAACATGGAAACACTGTAGCAATATAACACTGTAACATGGAAACACTGTAACACGGTATTATTGTACAAAGTATCCCTGTAACACTGTAACACGGAAACACTGTAACAATATGACACTGTAACAAGGAAATACTGTAACACACAAACAGTGTAACAATATGACACTGTAACACGCTAACACGAACACATTATCACTGAAACATGGTAACGCTGTAACATGGTAACACTGTAACATGGAAACACTGTAGCAATATGACACTGTAGCACAGTAACACTAACTCATTATCACTGTAACACGGTAACACTATAACATGGTAACACTGTAACACGGAAACAC
>NW_025114252.1:0-1003 GCF_004010195.1 Chiloscyllium plagiosum
CCTAAAGCAGATAAAAGATGAATCTGGACGATACATCTTGATTAAAGCCCTCATAAATGGAGAGGAGTATGGGATTTTAAATTTGTACTGCCCCCCGGCACAGCCCTTTAAATTTATAACGGAAGCCTTTTCAAAATTGATGGCTTTTGGTGCCCGTCATATTCTCCTGTTCCCTGGATGCTGCCTGACCTGCTGCGCTGTTCCAGCAACACATTTTCAGCTTTATATGAATATGGCGACAAACCGGGTAGATACTTAGCATTTCTTGCAAAGAAAAAAAAGGCCCCTCAGACTATTACGTCTGTCAAGGAAAGTAAGGGTATTTTGACTCATGATCATAAAAAGATTAATGCGATCTTTAGAGAATTTTATTCTGAGTTATATAAATCGCAGGATTGTGAAGATAGGACGAGGAGGATGCAGTCATTTTTGAAAAATTTGACCTTTCCAGGCCTAACTTAGGAACAAGTATCGGTCCTAAATGCTCCTCTTACAGTCCAAGAAACACTTGATGCAATTAGGCAACTTCAAAGTGGTAAGGCACTGGGCCCAGATGGTTTTCAAGCTGAATTCTATTAAGAATTTACAGAAATGTTGGCTGGTCCACTTATGGACATGTATAACTATGCATATAGTCAGGGCCTGAAAGAGGCAAATATCTCTCTTATCCTTAAAAAAGGAAAGGACCCAGAAGATTGTACATCATTTCGACCAATATCCTTGCTAACTGTAGATTTTAAAATCCTTTCTAAAATGTTAGCACTGAGACTAGAAAGGGTACTGCCACATATTATAAGGAGAATCAGACGGTGTTTATTAAGGGCCGTAGATCATCCAATAATATTAGAAGGGTTTTGAATATGATTCAAAACTGTCATCAGGGAAAGATACCAGGAGTAGTGGTTTCATTAGACGCGGAAAAGGCATTTGATAGGGTTGAATGGTCATATTTGTTTTACACATTGGAAATGTTTGGCATTGGACAGGTGTTTACCAAATGGGT
>NW_025114253.1:0-1003 GCF_004010195.1 Chiloscyllium plagiosum
AAATGGTACACCGAATAAACAGGTAAATGGTACCCTGAATAAACAGGCAAATGGTACACCGAATAAACAGGCAAATGGTACACTGAATAAACAGGTAAATGGTACACCGAATAAACAGGTAAATGGTACACTGAACAAACAGGTAAATGGTACACTGAATAAACAGGTAAATGGTACACTGAACAAACAGGTAAATGGTACACCGAATAAACAGGTAAATGGTACACTGAACAAACAGGTAAATGGTACACCGAATAAATAGGCAAATCGTACACTGAATAAATAGGCAAATGATACACTGAATAAACAGGTAAATGGTACACCGAATAAACAGGCAAATGGTACACTGAACAAACAGGCAAATGGTACACCAAATAAACAGGCAAATGGTACACTGAATAAACAGGTAAATGGTACACCAAATAAATAGGCAAATGATACACTGAATAAATAGGCAAATGATACACTGAACAAACAGGTAAATGGTACACTGAATAAACAGGCAAATGGTACACTGAACAAACAGGTAAATGGTACACCGAATAAATAGGTAAATGGTACACTGAATAAACAGGTAAATGGTACACTGAACAAACAGGCAAATGGTACACCAAATAAATAGGTAAATGGTACACCGAATACACAGGTAAATGGTACACCATATAAACAGGTAAATGGTACACTGAATAAACAGGTTAATGGTACACCGAATAAACAGGCAAATGGTACACTGAATAAACAGGCAAATGGTACACTGAATAAACAGGTTAATGGTACACTGAATAAACAGGTTAATGGTACACGGAATAAACAGTTAAATGGTACACCAAATAAACAGGTAAATGATACATTGAATAAACAGGCAAATGTACAACAAATAAAGAGGCAAATGTACAACAAATAAACAGGTAAATGGTACACCGAATAAACAGGTAAATGGGACACTGAATAAACAGGTAAATGGTACACTGAATAAACAGGTAAATGGACACTGAATAAACAG
>NW_025114254.1:0-1003 GCF_004010195.1 Chiloscyllium plagiosum
CGAATGTCGGTGGGGAGTTCGTCGACGAAGGGGAACAAAAAAGTGTCAAGGTATGTGGAGAAAGGTTAAGTGGGGTAGGATCAGGCTGAGACTTTGGATCGTCTAGGACAGTCACGTTTATTGATTTTGAGAACGAGGTGGAAGTGGACATTGCGGTTTCCCAGACGATGAAAAGGCTGTGGATGGTTGAGCCCGAGAGGTGATGAGGTTTTGGATGGTATGGGAGATGGTGGCTTGGTGATGGGAAGAGAGGTCGTTGTCAAGGGTGCCGTATAAGACGAGGTTTATTGGAGTCGGCGCCTGTCTCCAGAAGTGTAGAGACAGGTGTGCCAAATTACCGGCTCATGGTGATGTTGGAGTTGATTGGAGGGGGTCAAGGGCTGCACATTGCGAGGGTGAGAGTCTGATGTGTGTCTGGTGGGTGGACAGGTTCAGGCAGTCTGTCTCACGGTGGCAGCTAGAGATGATGAGATGGGGGGTGGTTACAGACCAGCACAGGATGTCTCGGTGGAAGGGTTGCGTTGGTGGTGGGAGAAGGCTTCCTTGGAGGGTGAGCAGGAAACTTGATTTGAATAGTGAGCCCGGAGTTGGAGGCGACAGAATGTTCAATGTCCTAACACGTGTCAAACGCATTGACCCAAGAGCATGGTGGGACCCACGAATCGAACGGGAACAATTCCTTCCGCGACTCCCTTGTCAGGTCCACACCCCCACCAACCCATGCTTCACTCCCGGCACCTTCGCCTGCCATTGCAAGAAGTGCAAAACCTGCGTCCACACCTCCTCCCTCCCCTCAGCCCAAGACACCAAAGGATCCTCCCAAAGAAATTGACCTGTAATTCCATGCAGGTTATAAACTACATCCATTGCACCCAGTGTGGTCTCTCCTACACTGAGAAGACAAGACGCCAACGTATGCATTGTTTCAGCGAACATCACTGGGACACCTGCACGAACCAACCCCATCGCAATGTGGCTGATCAGTTTAATTTCCGTTGCACTC
>NW_025114255.1:0-1003 GCF_004010195.1 Chiloscyllium plagiosum
CAGTAGGTCGAGTTTGTCCATTCCCGGGTCGGATCCTCTACATGCTGCTTGTGGAAGCTTTCCTGAACACGCTTAACACATTACGTTCTATCTAAGTTCCTAACACTCTGGAAGTTCCAATCTAGGTTAGGATAATTAAAATCACCTATTATGACAACCCTATTGCTCCCGCAAGTCTCGCCAGTCTCCCTGAATATTTGTTTCTCTAATTCCCATTGATTATTTGAAGACTTATAGTGCAACCACTATAACATCACCACCACACCCCCCCCCCCCCCTTACTTCTTTGCACCATTCACAAAACCTCATTGGATATTACCTCAGTTATTTCATCTTTAAATACTAGAGTGATACGTGCCATAATCAGAACTATTGGTATTTAAATTGTTTCCATTTACATCTCTTCCTCGCAGTGACTTTCACATTCGCAGCATCCCTTGTCAAGGCACAGTGGAGGGATAGAGCAGTAAATGGATGGGAACTGCACATCCTGTCACTTCCAGCATTGGTTACATGTTTCTCCACACTGGGCAGTGATCTAACACAGTGTTACCGAACAACGCAACAGCCTGTGTTTATATATGAATGAACCAGTGCGGACTGCACAGCTCTACATGCTTGACATTTAGCCCAGGATTATAGATCCAGCATTGGTGTGGGCTGCACAGTGTTTCACTCTGGACATTGCTGGCTTGCATACAGCTGTACACGAGCCGGATCTGCACAATGCTCCATCCTGAATATGTAATGGATGGTTTTGTTATGTGAGTTGGATTGCGAATGTGAGAGTACTAAACATCTGGCAATGCCTTTATTTTGTGTTTTACTTCTTGTGATTGGACTCTTCAAATCTTGACTCATCCGGTTAGACCCATCTTCATCACTTCCTCAAAATATTCCACCGAGTCAGTAGGATGTGATCTCCAACGTACAAAGCCCTCTTCAGTCCTTGTCGTTCCAAATGCATATTCATCCTTTCCCTCAAAATCCCCTCCAACAATTG
>NW_025114256.1:0-1003 GCF_004010195.1 Chiloscyllium plagiosum
TGCTGTATTGTTCTATGTTCTATGTTCTATGGGAGGCACTGCTGAGATAATATAAAGCTCTGGTCAGACCACATTTTGAATATTGTGAGCAGTTTTGGGCCCTGTATCTTAGGAAGGATATACTGGTCTTGATAGAAGTCCAAAGGAGATTTACAAGAATGTACCAAGGGATGAGAGGCTTGTTATATGAAGAGTAATTGAGGACACTGGCTCTATATTTGGTGGAGTTTAGAAGGATGAGAGGGGGTCCCATTAAAAATGAGAGAATACTGAGAGGCCTCGGTAGAGTGGATGTGGAGAAGATGTTTCTACAAATAGGAGAGACTGGGACCCAGGCACAGCCTCAGATAACCCTTTAGAACTGAGTTGAGGAGGAATTTCTTCAACCAGAGGCCGGTTAATCTGTGGAATTCATTGCTACAGAAGCCTATGGAGCCAGGTCACTGAGTGCATTTAAGACAAAGATAGGTACTTCCATGATTAGCAAGGTGATCAGAGGTTATAGGGAGAGTGCTTGGATGAGGAAGGGGAAGGGTGGTCTAGTAAGTTTGCCAAAGACACGAAGATTGGTGTAGTTGTGGATAGTGTGGCAGGCTGTTGTAGGTTGCAACTGGATATTGACAGAATGCAGAACTGGGCTGATAAGTGGGAGGTGGAGTTCAAGCAGGAAAAGTGTGAAGTGATTCATTTTGGAAGATTGAATTTGAATGCAGAATACAGGGTTAAAGGCAGGATTCTTGGCAGTGTGGAGGAGCAGAGGGATCTTGAGGTCGATGTCTATAGATCCCTTAAAGTTGCCATCCACTTGGTAGGGTTGTTAAGAAGGTGTATGGTGTGTTGGCTTGCACTGGTTAGACTACATTTGAAATATTGTATTCCGTTCTGGTTGCCTCATTATAGGGGGATTCGGAAGCTTTAGAGAGGATGCACAGGAGATTTACCAGGATGCTGCCTGGATTGGAGGGCATTTTTATGTAGGAGGAGAAAGTGAGGTCTGCAGATG
>NW_025114257.1:0-1003 GCF_004010195.1 Chiloscyllium plagiosum
TATCCACCGTTTTGAGCCAGGTACATTGACAGAGGTTTCACAAAGTTGATGGAGTACTGCACATGGTGTAACACTCTAGCCTCAAGGTGAATCCGTGTAAAAATATATCCAGGGGTTTTAGTCTCTAAAACATCAGTCCTGACAAAATAGTCATAATAATAATGTTATAACAATAATGTGAATAATAATGATAGCAATTACATGTTTAAACTGACAGCTAAAGTTTCAATAATAATCCCAAATGAACGCAAATTCGAGGACCTTCACATTATCATTTGGCGAACATCAAAGGATAAAGCAAGAAAAGGCCAGATAGAAAACATCCTGTTGGACAATTTGATCTTCTGAGGCACCTAAAACTCCAGACCTCAGCACTTATCCTATTGGGCTCTGCACCACAGCACTGTGCATCATTTTACAAATGGCACACCTCACATGGCATTCACATAATTTCAACAATATACATTGTAGTTGGAACCTTGTGTTCAATAACCCTCCCAGTGATCTGTCCTCACAAATATCATAACCCCAGGCATCCACTGACTGACATAAACTCAAGATGGTCAAAGCCATCTGGGCTGATCCACCCTTATCATGATTAGACTTTCTACAGGGTGGAAACATTTGGCCCAAAAGGTCCACACTGACACTAATTAATGGACCTAACACTGTACGCAATTTAAGATGGTCAATTCACCTGACCTACACATGTTTAGATTGTGGGAGGAAACCCACACAGACACAGGGAGAACATTCAAACTCCATGCAGACAATCACCAGAGGCAGGAATTGAACCCAGGTCACTGGTGCTGTGAGGCAGCAATGCTAACCACTGAGCCACCATGTCACAGGGAACCTAATCTAATCCATCTGACTGAGAGCAGACTTTAAGTGACCATGGAGAGAGAATGGTCTTGCTAAACACTTTCTAGACAAGCTGGGGCCGGTGCTCAGCCAAACTTCTTCATTGAGGCCTGTTTTAAAAAATTCTCAAGGTCAAGGA
>NW_025114258.1:0-1003 GCF_004010195.1 Chiloscyllium plagiosum
TAACTATTGATCAATGCACATATTTTTATTGATCTTTTCGCTGTCTCTGAAGCTGTGTGATTTATTTGCAGATACCATTTCATGTATAAATTAAGACCAACTGGCACCTCAGGTCAACGATAATACAGGATAGCAGCATTTTAGAAGCAGTTGATTCACCACTTCAAATGCCAGGGCAGAGCAGGCTATAATCTCGAGGTAAGTACGATTAACGTAATTTGCTGGCTTTTGGCTGGCATATACCTGTTGGGCTGAAGGGCTTGTTTCTATGCCGTACAGCTTTATGAACTTAAATTTTGAAAACAGAAGACGTACTCTCACTATTTCCATCGCTGTGAACATTATGTAGTGATTAATACAATTCCAAGGTTTCACAGCATTTTGATTAGAATCAATATCATTGTTCCTTCACTGTCACTTCTTCAGAATCCTGTGGCTCACTTTGTAACTTATATGTTAGTGTCCCTGCAACACGAGGATAACTGGGGTGCATCACCATATTCTGAATTGAAATTTGGCACAGGCAATAAATGCTGGTCTTGCTAGCATAATTCACCTGACAAGAACAACTGAAAAGAATCTGCAATATTAAAGACATCCATTCCACCCGATCTGATTTATAACGCAGTTTTAATGCGGCTTTTACTTTGACCAAAGCCTCTGAACATTCTGTAACACCATGAATCTTCCACGAGTGCGTTCCCAGTGTTGCTTTCCACTCACATTTGGACGTTATGCTCATTATTCAGAAAGGGAGAGACATGAGGGTCCTGGAGAATGCTTTCATCATTTGTCAGTGTCTAAAGGCAATAAAAACATAGAAAATAAGATCAGGAATAAGTGATTTGACAACTTGAACCAACTCCGCCATGCGATAAGGTCATGGATGATCTGGTTATAGTCTCAAACACACATTCATGCCACACCTTTTAACGTTGGTGCATCATTCTTAGTCAATAAACTGTCTGCCTGTGTCTTAAGAATATTTAATGCCTTACATTTC
>NW_025114259.1:0-1003 GCF_004010195.1 Chiloscyllium plagiosum
GTGCAGATGATGGTTTATTCAGCAGCTAGACTGGGACAAAATGGGAGACCTGAGATATTGCAGAGTTGATAGTGAACATGATTGGTGCTGAAGGGAATATGGAAATAGATATCAGCTTGGAGCCGAAGTACTTGTTGGAGTTATACGCAGTTCGATTCCACTTCATATATTGGCATTAAAATTGCTTGGTTAGGAATGGAGTTTGTGGCCAGAAGTCATGGCAACAGCTTCCTTTTTTCAGTATTTAAATTATGAGGACTGTAAATTAGTTCAACAAAGTTTATTGAATTCATAGTCAGATAGAAATCATTACCAGGAATAATAGTGAGGATAGGATAGAAATCATCTTGAATCAGCCAAAGCACTCTTAAAGTCCACCCAATCTTGAGGAAGATTGTGAAGACCCAAATGTCAACCCCTGGTCAGTATTTGAACATTCCAGTCTATTGTTGTCATATTCTGGTCCATTGTTGGAGCACTCTCGTGCATTGTTCTCAGACTTTGATCTCTGCTCTCCCTCATTCTTGAACTGTTGTTCCTGGGTAGTGCTGTAAGTGAAGTTCCTACTGATATTATGTGATAATATTGTAAGACCCCCTTATTAATAAGAAGTAAATCTTTTAGTGAAATAGTTTGATGCATGGAGACTGACATTAACTACAATCACTGAACGAGCAGGTTAACTTAACCCCATTCAAACCAATTTGTTTTATAACATGGTAAATTAATACATTTGCTCAGTCTGGATGGGATGTCTGAGTGTTTCTGAGGAATGGACACAACAGCAAAGTGATTGATCTTAACTATTTAATGCTCCATAGATATGGAAGTGTGGTCAGAGGACTGAAGAGTTTTCAATTACCATCTCTTTTCAAAAAAGAAGAGACAAACCCTGTATTAAAGAATAGCCAATATAATATAATTAAGATATTGAGGATACTTCTAGAGTTTACCATTTGGGGAGAATAAGTTGTTCCTCAGAAATATTAGGTTTACAAGAAGC
>NW_025114260.1:0-1003 GCF_004010195.1 Chiloscyllium plagiosum
CAGGAGGGTTACATGTAATTGGGAGTCACAGAGAAGGTGTCCCTGTCAGGGGGCAGAGTGCAGGGGGAGCAGGAGGGTTACATGTAATTGGGAGTCACAGAGACGGTGACCCTGTCAGGGGGCAGTGTGCAGTGGGAGCAGGAGGGTTACATGTAACTGGGAGTCACAGAGACAGTGACCCTGTCAGGGGGCAGAGTGCAGTGGGAGCAGGAGGGTTACATGTAATTGGGAGTCACAGAGACGGAGACCCTGTCAGGGGGCAGAGTGCAGTGGGAGCAGGAGGGTTACATGTAACTGGGAGTCACAGAGAAGGTGACCCTGTCAGGGGGCAGAGTGCAGTGGGAGCAGGAGGGTTACATGTAATTGGGAGTCACAGAGACGGTGACCCTGTCAGGGGGCAGAGTGCAGTGGGAGCAGGAGGGTTACATGTAACTGGGAGTCACAGAGACGGTGACCCTGTCAGGGGGCAGAGTGCAGTGGGGGCAGGAAGGTTAGATGTAACTGGGGGTCACTGAGACGGTGACCCTGTCAGGGGGCAGAGTGCAGTGGGAGCAGGAGGGTTACATCTAACTGGGAGTCACAGAGACGGTGACCCTGACAGGGGGCAGAGTGCATTCGGGGCAGGAGTGTTACATGTAATTGGGGGTCACAGAGACGGTGACCCTGTCAGGGGGCAGAGTGCAGTGGGAGCAGGAGGGTTACATGTAACTGGGAGTCACAGAGACGGTGACCCTGTAAGGGGGCAGAGTGCAGTGGGAGCAGGAGGGTTACATGTAACTCGGTGTCACAGAGACGGTGACCCTGTCAGGGGGCAGAGTGCAGTGGGAGCAGGAGGGTTACATGTAACTGGGGGTCACACAGACGGTGACCCTGTCAGGGGGCAGAGTCCAGTGGGGGCAGGAGGGTTACATGTAACTGGGAGTCACAGAGACGGTGACCCTGTCAGGGGGCAGAGTGCAGTGGGGGCAGTAGGGTTACATGTAACTGGGAGTCACAGAGACGG
>NW_025114261.1:0-1003 GCF_004010195.1 Chiloscyllium plagiosum
ACCTTATTGCTTCCACATATCTATGACTCAGGGAGAATACAAGTTGCAGCTGCAGCCTTGTTCTTAAGCTGGAGGACAGCCTGCTCTGTTTCATCCAACAGTTGGGTATTGCTGAGCTCCTTGTGTTTAATATGCTAAGAGATGCAATTCAAGAATTTCCACATGAACAGTCCATGAAACTGACCTAAACTTTACAGAGACAGCTCCTTGAGTGAAGCAAAACCCCTGACACACATGCCAGACAGGAGTTCCTGATTGGACCAGATGACCAGCCCCAACCTGGGAAATTGTATTCTCTGAGGTTCAGTGGCTGACTGCGTTACAATCATTATCTCCATCCCCCTCTAAGTCCTGGGACATAAGCCTATTCCCTTTCCTGTAGCATCTCCGGAGACGTTTTCCCACTAGGTCCACGTCCTCGGAATCTGGCTTGGCTAATGCTAACCGTATAAAGTGCTGTCCAGAAATACATATACATATACCACTTTACCCTCATCCACCTGTTTGGTCACCTTCTCAAAGAAATCAACAAAGTTTGTGAGGAAGGACCAACCCTTCACATAACCGTGTTGACTGTCCCTAATCAAATCCTAGAAAGGATGCAAAGATTGTACATCATTGGATGTGTCCTCACTTCAACCAAGCTTCTTACTCATGTATATCATGGGAATAGCACATTTTCTCCCATGAAGTAAACTGCATCTGACGCAAAGAGGGGTTTTGTAGCCAGCACTGGAATTCACCCTCTCCACAAGGTCTGGGAAGTTCAGATATAATCTGATGTGGAGGCTTCCCCACACAAGCAACCCTGCTGGCGCTGTCCTTGCAGTTGCATGAGCACTGTTTCTATAATCAAACAGAAACTGGGACAGTGAAGTTGCAGGCTGTTTTCTTAACCTTATCTTCAATGCTTGGACTGTATT
This sequence comes from Chiloscyllium plagiosum, assembly GCF_004010195.1. Taxonomy (NCBI): domain Eukaryota; kingdom Metazoa; phylum Chordata; class Chondrichthyes; order Orectolobiformes; family Hemiscylliidae; genus Chiloscyllium; species Chiloscyllium plagiosum. The sequence continues at coordinate 924 of NW_025114261.1, forward strand.
TTCCACCACACGATCGGACAATGGGTACAACTCTCATTACATGCCGAATGCCATTCTACCTTTGGAAATACTCAAAAACG
>NW_025114262.1:0-1003 GCF_004010195.1 Chiloscyllium plagiosum
TGAAATCTTGACAAACAAGTTTAACAAAAGATTCATTCCTCGTGCACAAGAACTGACCTCTATTTCTATGTTCCTCTGAGAGGCTATCTCTTTCAACAGCACGCGAAACACAACAGAAAGGAATAGCCATAGGAGCATTTTGAACTCCCCTCTGAGGTTTCCTGATATCGACCATCGATCTGACTGGCCTTGCTGTGTAAACACTTCTCAAAATCTACTCGGCCACACACACACACTGTCTCCTGCATGTCTTCAATGACGTTAAGTCTAAATTGAGTAAGCTCTCTAAAGCATCTAAAAATATACTGCCTTTCCTTGCCCACAGATTTAATATTGAGCATACAAAAATTACAAAGAAAAGTAATTTAAATATTAAAAAGAAACCAAAGACTTCATGGCACAGTGACTCAGTGGTTAGCACTGCTGCCTCACAGCACCAGGGACCATGGTTCGATTCCAGATTCAGAAGTCCATCAACGTACACATTGATCTAGACCGTGTATACTTTCCCTTGAAAAGAATGCACCATACTTTACATCACCCACCTTAAGAAACCAAGACGTATAAATAGAGAGGTTGGACATACCAATAGCGTTTCACCAGAGACACTTACTGATGATTATACCTGGTATGGTGACGAAACGTCTGAAAACAAGCCGTCAGCCTGGATTCCTAGATGTTTAAACAGACAAAAAATATTCACAAAATTACACAATGAAACACAAAGAACAGAATCAAGAACCCCGACAGAACTTAGTCCATACTTTTTAGACTTAAGTATCCTATTCTAGATATACACAATAGTCCCAAACAGCAAATCCCCTTTAAAATCCAACACAAATGGAACACATGGTTGCAGTTGCAGCTGGAGGGCAGAAAGGGAGAGAGAGGAAGAGAAAGTCTCCACATGGCTCTATGCCGACCGCCTCACCAGCTCAGACGAAACTAAACTGTTCTGCTCAGCTTACTTTATCCAGATCACTTCTAAAACATGGCCATTTTG
>NW_025114263.1:0-1003 GCF_004010195.1 Chiloscyllium plagiosum
CCTCAGCATTTATTGAAGATCAACAAGAGATAATTTGTATCCAACGTATAAAATTTTAATACACGTATCTGGCAAGGGATGGAAGGTGTCAAAAATCGAGTCAGTGTACAACAACCTGGGCATGATATATTTTGTTTTCTTTGTATGAGTGAGATCTTATTGGCTTCCGGTTTTAATGCCTGAAGCTGACGGCAATGATCCAACATGAAATGAATGTGTTTGCAAATGTGACCTTGCTAACTTGAACTCTGTCTGTACTTTTACTTGTCTCGGTATAATGTCCCTTTTGACCAGATAGCATGCTAACATTTCCAATAATTAACTTTATCGGAGAAATTGATTAAACATGTCAGTTACTGATTCTCATACTTATGCAATCTGTCTCTTGATACATTATATATGTGTTTCTTTCTGGCACTTCCAACATTTCTGTAATGTTCCCATGTGTTTTTGTCCAGTACAACCCATTTCCTATTTACAAACTGCGTCAAGAAATCCTCTGGAATGGTACGTATAATTTCTGCCCCATCCAAGCGTTTTATTAATACATTCATTGTTGTTCCATCTGCACGCATTTCTTTGCATGTGACGCGACTTGCTATTTATTTTACTGGTCATGAAAGCAGAAACATTACTGCACTGACTACTTTGAGGAACATTCAGGAGGGTTTCTTGTCACTGTATGGAAAAATCTAATAATGGAAGACGTTATTTAAGACAAAAACATCAGATCCATGCTGCTTTCTAATTTAGGGTCATGCTGCAAATGTATAAATTTCATACACTATAATGAAACTGAGTTAGTTTTGTTGGGCATTCAACAAATGACATTTCTAAATTATCCTTCCGTCCTTCACTTCCTTCACTTTTTGTCTACTTAGCTAATTTGGCAGTCATTGCCATCCTGCCTCGAAGAAGATGTGGTCTCTCTGGATGTATCACCTATTACCTTGTGTCCATGGCAGTCACCGATTTCCTTGTCATGGTCATTGCTGTAATATTG
>NW_025114264.1:0-1003 GCF_004010195.1 Chiloscyllium plagiosum
GTACTGACAATCCACAGGGCACAGGATTATTCATACACTGTATTGAAAACCTCAAGTTCAGGATTACTCTGACACACTATTGACCATTCACAGTCCACAGGATTGTTCACATATAGTATTGTTCATACTCAGTCTAAGGATTAGTCAAACACAGTATTGATGATTCACAGGCTAGAGGATTATTCACACACAGTATTGACTAACCTCAGGCCACTGGTTTATTCACACACAGTATTGACTAACCTCAGGCCAGAGGATTATTCACACACAGTATTGACTAACCTCAGGCCACAGGTTTATTCACACACAGTATTGACTAAACACAAGCCACAGGAGTATTCAGACACAATGGTCAATATTCTCAGCCAACAGGATTATTCAGATACAGTATTGACCAGCATACGGCCACAGGATTAATGCACACACAAACTTGTTCATTTACACGTCACAGGATTATTCCCACACAGTATTGTTGATTCTCAGGCCACAGCAATATTCCCACACAGTATTGACCATTCACACAGCACAGGTTTATTCACACACAGCATTGACCAGCACATGGCCACAGGATTAATGAATACTCTGTCTTCAACATTTACAGGTCACAGGATTATTCCCACATAGTATTGACCATCCTGAAGTCACAGGATTATTTACACACAGTATTGACCATCCTCAGGCCATGAGTTATCCACACAACTTTTTGACAATCCTCAAGGAACAGGATTATTCCTACACAGTATTGATCATCCTTAAGCAACAGGATTATTCTCACATTATATTGACGATTCTCAGGCAACAGGATTATTCTCACACTGTATTCACCATTCTCAGGCCACAGGATTATTTTCACACACAGTATTGAACATCCTCAGGCCACAGGATTACTCACACACAGTATTGACCATTCACAGTCCACAGCACTTTTCACACACATTATTGACCAACCTCAGGCCACAGTATTATTCATACACAGTATTGACCATTCTCAGGCCACAGGATT
>NW_025114265.1:0-1003 GCF_004010195.1 Chiloscyllium plagiosum
AGACCCTATGTATGTAAAAAAAGGGGTAAAAATGAGTGAAGTTGGGATTTTTTTTAATATTCACGGTTGGCGGTTTCCGGGGTTGTTTAATTCCGAGATTTTTTTGGATTTGTTGAACTCTGAGCAGTGTTGAACTCCAACCTTTGAACCCCTCCTCCCCTTCAAACTTTCCAACTTTTGATATAGTGATTGAATTTGATCCGATTAAGAAGAGGAGAGAGGGACAAGGTCGGGAATCTTCTCAGAATTAAGTAAACCCGATTTGGCTGGATTGGTGTTTAAATTAATACTAAAGATTCTTTAATAAAAAGAAAATATTGCGGTATTTTATAACAAGGTTTGATGCTTTGTAAAATTAATTAGGATTTGTGGAAGTTTGATTGGTGAATTAAAAACAAGTTTGAGTCAATGCTATAAAAGGAAAGTGGTTTAAAATGGGTAATTATATAGATAAAACGGAAGGTCCATTCTCAACGTTAGTGAAAACGTGAAAAATTTCCGAAAAAATCGGAGGCTTTTAGAAAACTTAAACAAAGCGTTGGGCCATGAACTAGCAAACCCACAAGCTGCTGCCCCGAATGCCACTATCTGTATTTATTGCCCTTGGAAGCCCCATGAAATTATATCTATCCCCAGTAATGCGCCAGACCGCCACGAGGTACCTCAGCAATTCATCGATTTCCTAAGTACCACAATTAAAGTTTATGATGGTAATGCCAAAGATCTTTGGGCCCTTATCTGGTCAGCATGGGCGGGTTGGGCCGAAGGGTCTGTTTCCTTGCTGTACCTCTCTATGACTCTAAGTCCTTACCCTCTCTGAATATGCCCGCTTTACTGAACACATTAAGCACAATTTTAATGCTTTCGCTAATGCTGTAGCCCAGTGACAACAGCGACAAGACGATATTCTTGCTGCTGCATCTGCTATATTAGCAAAGCCTATTGACCTCGCTCGTATTCTCAAACTTCGCCCGAAAAATAAGGAGTCTGCTGAGGGCTTCCG
>NW_025114266.1:0-1003 GCF_004010195.1 Chiloscyllium plagiosum
CTCTTCTCAAGAGTGTTGGGGAGCAAAATGACTGAAAGTATGTGAAGAGGAGTTAGATGGATATTGATCTGTCAGAGAGTTGAGGGCAATAATGAATTGGGTATGAAAGAGGATTTGAGACAGAGTGCAGATCAGTCATGATCTGAGTGAAGGGCAAAGCAGGCTTGGGGAGTGAACGACCTGTTCCTGTTTCTGATGTTCTCACATTCTGTTCTTGGAAAGTTAGTGGGTGCTATTTTCATGAATGTCTGTTATGGAATGTTGCAGGCAGGGAGACGAGAGGATTTTGTGCGCCATCTCTGGGTGAGATATCGCGGCTGTATTCTCAGTGATTCTGGGTCTAAACATGACCAACAAATGAAGCACAAGTTGCAAAGAGGGGAAGCTCTGTAAAGAGAGATGAGGGGCCTCTTTCATATCCGTGCCTGGATTTTCCAACAGCATTTCCCAAATCACTTCAAAGCGTGTGTGACAGTCTTGAGAGGCTGAATGGTCTCCTCTATTTCTGTACAACAGGTTATAGGAGTAAACGGCCTCCAACCTCTCCTATCTAGCAGGTATGCGGGGCTAGATGGAATACAGAAACATGGGACTGAGGAGCAGGAGTGGGACATTCGGTACTTTGAGCCTTTTCCACCACGCACTAAGATTGTGGACTCAGCCCCACATTCCTGTCTGTATACTATTACCCGTGACCCACTTCCCTGTCAAATAATTAATTAAACAGCTTTCCATCCATGTGAACATAGAGACATGATAAACTTCCAGTGAAGAGAATTCCCACTTGAAAGGTCCTTTCAGAATATTTCGCCATCCCTCTTATAGAATCAGAGAGTCATGCAGAACGGAAACAGACCCGTTAGTCCAATCTGTTCACTCCGTTCAGATATCAAATCTGACGTCGTCCCATTTGCCAGCATTTGGCCAATATCCCTCCTCTTTCAGATACATTTTAAATGTGCGATTGTAGCCGTCTTCACCACTTCCTCTGACAGCACTTTCT
>NW_025114267.1:0-1003 GCF_004010195.1 Chiloscyllium plagiosum
TTAACGCGGCCTTACCCACACTCATGGGTACTGTATTCCAGACCGTAACCCCTGGATTGACCCGGCCTATCTCACACTCTCCGGCACTGTGTTCCAGACCCTGTCCCCTGGAATGACCCGACCTCCCCAAACTCTCAGGCACTGTATTCCAGAACCTAATGCCTGGATTAATCCGGCCTATCCCACACTCAAAGGCACCGAATTCCATACCCTAACCCCTGGATTATTCCCACATATCCCACACTCTCAGGCACTGTGTTCCAGACCCTAACCCTTGGATTAATCGGGCTTCCCCCACACTCTCAGGCACTGTGTTCCAGACCCTAACCGCTGGATTAATCCGGCCTAACCCACATTCTCAGGCACTGTGTTCCAGACCCTATCCTCTGGTTTAATCCGGCCTAACCCACATTCTCAGACACTGTGTTCCAGACCCTAACCCCTGGATTAATCCGGCCTATCCCAATCTCTCAGGCACTGTGTTCCAGGCCATCATACCTGAATTAATTCAGCCTCCTGGACACTCTCTGACACTGTGTTCCAGATCCTAACCCCTGGATTAATCCGGCCTAACCCACATTCTCAGATACTGTGTTCCAGACCCTAACCCTAGGATTAATCCGGACTAACCCACATTCTCAGATACAGTGTTCCAGACCCTAATCCCTGCATTAATCTGGCCTATCCCACACTCTCAGGCACTGTGTTCCAGACCCTATCCTCTGGATTAATCCGGCTTAACCCACATTCTCAGACACTGTGTTGCAGACCCTAACTCCTGGTTTAATCCGGCCTAACCCACATTCTCAGACACTGTGTTCCAGACCCTAATCCCTGCATTAATCTGGCCTATCCCACACTCTCAGGCACTGTGTTCCAGACACTAACCCCTGGATTAACCGGCCTACCCCACACTCTCAGGCACTGTGTTCCAGCCCTAACTCCTGGATTAATCCAGCGAATCTCCTCCAGCAAGGGAGGAGATTGCAGAGCCATTGGCCTT
>NW_025114268.1:0-1003 GCF_004010195.1 Chiloscyllium plagiosum
CCACTGCAAATGCTGACGCACTCGCTTGGAACTCTCCTTTAAATACAGACTACTCCGTAGAACCTCTGCTGTATATGCAGATACAGTCTCCGGTACCCCCTGTAATTAACCACACATTCCCTGGTACCCCACACAACGTATACCCTGACACTCAACCGGGATCCCCTGCATATGCTGAAACACTCCCGGGATCCCCACTCTAAATTCCGACACAGTGCCAGGGAGTCCCACTGTAAATACTGGCATAATCTCCAGATCACCTCCCTCCCCAACTAAATACTTACACACAGCCCAAACCCCCGTGTAAATGCTGACATGCTCCTTGGGAATCCTTGTTAGTTCTGACACACTCTGTGGGAGCAGCCTGTAATAGTGACACACTCCCCAGAAATCCTTTATAAATGCTGACACATTCCCAGGGACCCCCACTGTAAAAATTGATATACCCCCCGAAACCTTCCCCGTAATTGTGGACCAGTTCCCTGGGACCCGACCAGTAAATAACGACACACTCCTTGTAACCCTTTGTAAATATCGACACGGTCCTCGAGACCCCACGTTAACGGTGACACACTCCACAAGGGCCCCTTGTAAATACCGAAACACTCCCTGGGACCTAGTCTGTCAATGCCACTGTCCCCGCCCCCCCCCTGCAAACACCAGAACACTCCCAGGGAATCTCTGTAAATAGCGACACACTTCCTCATACTGCCTGTAAATACCGACATACTCCCCAAGGCCCCACTGTAAATAACGACGCACTTACTGAGACCCCTAAATAAATACTGACACTCCCCAGTTGCCCCCTTACGTACTGACACATTCTCCAGGATCCCACTGTAAATATCTGAGAAGGTCAATAAATACCCACACACTTGCCATGACACCCCGTGGGTATAACAGCACACTCACCATGCCTCACCATGCCTGTGCCCCCCCCCCAGGTAAATGGAAAAAAGAACAAAGAGAATTACAGCACAGCAACAGGCCCTTCAGCCGTCCA
>NW_025114269.1:0-1003 GCF_004010195.1 Chiloscyllium plagiosum
TGTGGAAACAGGCCCTTCGGCCCAACAAGTCCATACCGACCTGCCGAACATAACCCACCCAGACCCATTCCGCTATATTTACTCCTGCACCTAACACTACGGGCAATTTAGCATGGCCAATTCACCTGACCTGCACATTTTTGAACATCCTTGGAGTCAGTGACACAGACACAGTGGGGTCAGCCTTTCCTCCCTGGGGTCAGTGACACCGCCACAGTGGGGTCAGCCTTCCCTCCCTGGGGTTAGTGACACAGATACAGTGGGGTCAGCCTTCCCTCCCTGGGGTCAGTGACACAGACACAGTAGGGTCAGCCTTTCTTCCCTGGGGTCAGTTTAACAGACACACAGTGGGGTCAGTCTACTCTCCCCTATGTCAGTGACACATAGTGGGGTCAGTCTGCTGTTGCCTGGGTCAGTGACACAGACACAGTGGGGTCAGTCTGCTTTCCACTGAATCACTTCCATCTAGAAGGACAAGGGCAGCAGATACATGGGAACACCACCCCCTGCAAGTTCCCCTCCAAACCACTCACAATCCTGACTTGGAAATATATCGCCGTTCCTTCAGTGACAATGGGTCAAAGTCCTGGAATTCCATCCCTGAGGGGCACATTGTGGGTCTACCTACATCACATGGAGTGCACTGAGTTCAAGAAGACAGCTCACCATCACCTTCTCAAGGGGCAACAAGGGACGGGCAAATAACACTGGCCCAGCCAGTGCTGCCCATATCCCACGGGTCAATGAAAAATATCATTTCACAGTCTGGGAACAATGGGACCATCCCTTTGGCTTCAATGAAGAGTTTTATTTATTCAGAAGGTAATGAATCATGTAGCCAGAGGTTTTACTGTGTTACTGATCTTCCCTCTGAACGTAGACAGCGTTGCTGCATAAATAAATCTGTTTGTTCAACAACGTAACCTCTGCAGCATGTTACCAACAACACTGAACACTAACAGAAACGGTAGGTAATCATCAGGATTGATGTCTCGAATGACAT
>NW_025114270.1:0-1003 GCF_004010195.1 Chiloscyllium plagiosum
AATGCTCACTGGCTTATCAGGGTTGTCTATAATGTCCTTCCTGAACAAATGGACAACATTTGCTATTCTCCATACGTCTGGGATTATTTCTGGACACAATGATGACATAAAGATCAAAGGCAAAAGCTCTGTAATCTCCTCGCTGTCTTCACAGACCAAGCCAGGGTTAATTCAGTCCGGCCCCGACTTATTTATGTTCTCACTTACCAGAATTGCTCACACTTCCACCTTGTGAACCTGAATCCCATCCAGTCCAGTAGCCTGCATTTCAGTATTCTCCTTAACAACATTGTCTTTTTCCAGTGTCGATCCATTTGAAAAATATTCATTTAGCGCCTGACTATCTCCTGGGACTCTATGCACAACTTCCCACGACAATCTTTGATTAGCCCTACTCTTTCTCCAGTCATTCTTTTATTCCTGATATACCGAATGGATGCTTTTGGGTTTTCCTTGACACTGTCTTGCAAAGACTTCTCATGTCCCCTGCTGGCTCTTTTTTGGTATTTCTTTAAGTATTTCCTCGCTATTGTGTAACTCTCAAGCGCCCTAACTCAGTCTTCACGTCTCATCCAAACATAAACCTCCTTCTTCCTCTAGACAAGACATTCAACTTCTTTCGAAAACCACAGCTGCCTCGCTCGACCACTACCTTCCATCCCCGAGAGGTTCATACCATTCAAGGAGTCGCAGTAGCTGTTTCTTGAATAAGCTCCACATTTCAATTGTGCCCTGTCTCCGCAGTGTCCTTCGCCGACACTATGTATCCTAAATCTTTCTACGACCATCATACTTGACTCTCACCCAGCAATATTTCTTACGCTGCGGTATATATTGTCGATTTTCTTCGCTAATGTGAACATAACTGAATTGTTGTCACTATCATCAAAATGTTCACCTACCTCCAAATCTAATACCTGGCCAGACTTAATACCCAGTACTAAATCCAATGTCACCTCGCCCCTAAATTGCGTATCTATACAATGCGTCAGGAAACTAACCT
>NW_025114271.1:0-1003 GCF_004010195.1 Chiloscyllium plagiosum
ATGCACTCCTACACATGCACTCCTACACAATCACACTCCTACACACATTCCTACACACACACATCTACAGACACTCCGACGCGCACACTCTGACGCGCACACTCTGACGCGCACACTCTGACGCGCACACTCTGACGCGCACACTCTGACGCGCACACTCTGACGCGCACACTCTGACGCGCACACTCTGACGCGCACACTCTGACGCGCACACTCTGACGCGCACACTCTGACGCGCACACTCTGACGCGCACACTCTGACGCGCACACTCTGACGCGCACACTCTGACGCGCACACTCTGACGCGCACACTCTGACGCGCACACTCTGACGCGCACACTCTGACGCGCACACTCTGACGCGCACACTCTGACGCGCACACTCTGACGCGCACACTCTGACGCGCACACTCTGACGCGCACACTCTGACGCGCACACTCTGACGCGCACACTCTGACGCGCACACTCTGACGCGCACACTCTGACGCGCACACTCTGACGCGCACACTCTGACGCGCACACTCTGACGCGCACACTCTGACGCGCACACTCTGACGCGCACACTCTGACGCGCACACTCTGACGCGCACACTCTGACGCGCACACTCTGACGCGCACACTCTGACGCGCACACTCTGACGCGCACACTCTGACGCGCACACTCTGACGCGCACACTCTGACGCGCACACTCTGACGCGCACACTCTGACGCGCACACTCCGACGCGCACACTCCGACGCGCACACTCCGACGCGCACACTCCGACACATACCATCTCCGACACACACACGCTGTACACACACACTCCTGTACACACACACTCCTACACACACACAGACACAACTACACACACACGTACACAGTCACACACACTCCTAAACACACACAGACACACACTCCTACACATGCACACACATGCTCCAACACACACACACGCTCCTACACATACTCCTACATACACACATTCCTACACGCACTCCTACACACACCTACACACACACAC
>NW_025114272.1:0-1003 GCF_004010195.1 Chiloscyllium plagiosum
GCAAGGCGGTAAAAGAGGGGGAGGTGTGGCCTTAGTAGTCAAGGATAATATACCAGTGGCTGAAAGAGTTTTTGCTGAGGACTCGTCTACTGAGATAGTGTGGGCTGAGGTTAGAAACAGGAAAGGAGAGGTCACACTGCTTGGAGTTTTTTATAGGTGTCCGCAGAGTTCCAGGGAGGTGGAAGAGAGGATTGGCAAAGTTATTCTGGACAGGAGTGAAAGGAACACGGTGGTCATTATGGGGGACTTTAACTTCCCAACATTGACTGGAAATGCTATAACTCGAGTATGTCCGATGGATCAGCTTTTGTCCACTGTGTACAGGAGGGTTTCCTGACACAGTATGTCGAAGGGCCGACAAAAAGTGTGGTAATGAACCAGGCCAGGTGTTTGATGTAATTGTAGGTAAGCACTTTGGAGACAGTGACCATAATTCAGTTACGTTTAGTTTAACGATGGGAAGGGATAGGTACATGCCACAAGTCAAGATTTACCAATGGGGCAAGGACAATTATAATGTGATTAGACAAGAATTAGGATGCATAGAATGGGGTAGCAAAATGCAGGGATACAGACAATGGAAATGTGGAGCTGGTTTAAGGAACAGATATTGCGTGTCCTTGATAGGTATGTCCCTGTCAGGCAGGGTGGAAGCGATAAGGTAAGGGAACCATGGTATATACAGAAATTGCATCTCTTGTTAAGCAGAAGAAGGAGGCTTATGTGTTTATGAGGCAAGATGGTTCAGATGAGGTGATGGAGAGTTACAGATCAGCTAGGAAGGATTTAAAGAGAGAGTTAAGAAGAGCAAAGAGAGGACACGTGCAGTCTTTAGCAAATAGAATAAAGGAAAACCCTAAAGCTTTCTATAGGTAAGTGAGGAATAAGAGGATGACTAGGATAGGAATAGGGCCAGTCAGACAGAAGTGGGAAATTGAAGGTGGACCCTGTGGCGATCGGAGAGGTGCTAAATGAATATTTCTCATAGGTTTTCACTCAGGAA
>NW_025114273.1:0-1003 GCF_004010195.1 Chiloscyllium plagiosum
TCCATACAAAACAACAATATTTAATCATCTTCTTATCTTTTTCCCTTGTCCAAGTATTATGTTTCCAATTCCTCAACATCCTCCCTAATGGACTTTCTGGAGGTATGTTGCCAGGGACCCCGCCTCTATTTCCATTTCCTTTTTCCCAGAGGCTCCTTCTTTACTCCCAGCACTACCCATGTAAAGCTCTTTAGTTAGTCCCTTATTAATTCCTATAACTCAATCCCAGCCACCAAAGTAGTCCTTAAAAGTGAATTTTCTTACCTTGGTCCATGCACGGAGTTGCCTGGCTTGACATCTCCCAGAGCCTACCGTTCAAGTATTACCACTTCACTCTTTCCTGGTTCAGAATGACTCTCTGAGGACTCTGGTCAGTCTACCAGGAGGGGCACCCACCGTTGAGAAACACAGGACCATTCTAAAAGGTAACGGGACGCGTCTTCCCAGCCATCGCGGTGCCTACTCCACCGGTGATAACAGGATCCCGGATACGAGCTCCAATTGTGAGAAACAAAGCTCACTGTTCAATCATTTCAGTCTGAGTCAAATTCTGAAGCAATCCCCTGCGAATTTTATTGAAACGTTCTTGCAAGACGGTTGTCTAACAAATAGGCACCTCGATCAGAAGGTTACATTACAATTTATACAGTTCAGATGAGTCTCTTGGTACTCCCATTTAACCCCGTTGGTTGCTTTTGCTGTTGTGCATAGCCTATCACAAGCTCTAGCTTCACATCGCCTCTGTTTACACCTCCCACTACTCTAAGCCTGTCGCACCCCCCCCCCCCCACTCATATTTATTTTACACCTTATTTGGTTATCTTGTTCAGACTAACTCCCTACGTGCGTGACAATTGCAATGGTCATGTCGATACATCTGTTTGTACCAGTCGACCACCTCCCTTTTCGGTTAGTTATTTCTTGGTGCACCCCCCTCATGATTCCGCCTTGTGATTTTTGCAGAAACAATAACATTTGCAAGTGCCTCTCACAAAATAAACTA
>NW_025114274.1:0-1003 GCF_004010195.1 Chiloscyllium plagiosum
GTATCTGTTATTCTGTATATTAACCACCCCGAATCCCTCGATTAGATTCCAGTCTGTAACTCCCTCCCGGGGTATCTGTTATTCTGTAAATAAATCACCCCGAACCCCTCGATTAGATTTCAGTCTGTAACTCCCTCCCGGGTATCTGTTATTCTGTATATAAACCCCATCCCGAACCCTTCGATTAGATTCCAGTCTGTAACTCCCTCCCGGGGTATCTGTTATTCTGTATATAAACCACCACGGACCCCTCAATGAGATTCTAATCTGTAACTCCCTCCCGGGGTATCTGTTATTCTGTATATAAACCACCCCAAACCCCTCAATGAGATTCTAATCTGTAACTCAGTGCTGAGTCTCTATCATGCTATATATAATGCAGTCCAAACTCCTCTTTTAGATTTTGGCCTGTAACGTACTCCTGGGTATTTGCTTTTCTATACATATAAACTAACCCCACCTCCTCGATTAGATTCCAGTGTATAATAATTCAATCTCAGGAATCTGGTATTCTCGATATAAACGATCCCAACACCTTCTGTGAGATTCCAGTCTGTAACTCACTCTGGGCTGTTATTTTATTTATACATCATGCTGAATCTCTCGATTATATTCGGTTTGAAACTCACTCTCGGGGATCTGTAAATAAAACACCACAAGCCCCTCGATTAGAATTCCCCATCTGTAACTCACTCCTGAATATGCTGCTGTACTTATAAACAATACTAAATCTCTCAAATAGATTCCAGTCTGTTACTCATTGCTGGGCATGTTATTCTGTACATAAACCACCCCGATCCCCCGCATTTGGTACAAGTCTGTAACTCCCTCCCAGGTGTCTGTTATTCTGTATATAAACCACCCCGAACCCCTCGATTAGATTCCAGTCTGTAACTCCCTCCCGGGTATCTGTTATTCTGTATATAACCCACCCCGAACCCCTGGATTAGATTCCAATCTGTAACCCCCACCCGGGGTATCTGTTATTCTGTATATAAACCAT
>NW_025114275.1:0-1003 GCF_004010195.1 Chiloscyllium plagiosum
CTTGAAAATATTGCCCACTAATGCTTTTATCAAACCCCCTCCCCGCTTTTTGCTCTTCTACTTACTTTCTTGAGTTTTGCCCTACATGGTCAACGACTCTTCTGGGACCACCATTGACCTGCTCACTTTATTTCACCTTTAAGCTTCTCTTTCATTGTTAATTCCGTTCTGAATATTTGTAGACATCCAAGCTTCACTGGGCTGGTTTTCCTAAATTTCATCTTCGGTGTAGCATGTTGCGGTGACATTCTCATCAATTCCATTTTGAGCATGTGACACCCCCCCCACCCCCACCCCCACGCTGTTCGGCTACAGTTTCACCCAGAAGTAATTGTCCTGTGGCCAGATCCTGCCTTTTTTTTGATAAAATCTGCCTCCTTCATCCAAATTATTCTTATTTTTCAAACATTTTCCTTTTGGTCTTTTCTTTAAGAAGCAAAGTACATGGGTCACGGTCACTAATCCTACAATGTTCTCCTATTTCCTAAATTTCATCTTCGGTGTAGCATGTTGCGGTGACATTCTCATCAATTCCATTTTGAGCATGTGACACCCCCCCACCCCCACCCCCACGCTGTTCGGCTAAAGTTTCACCCAGAAGTAATTGTCCTGTGGCCAGATCCTGCCTTTTTTTTGATAAAATCTGCCTCCTTCATCCAAATTATTCTTATTTTTCAAACATTTTCCTTTTGGTCTTTTCTTTAAGAAGCAAAGTACATGGGTCACGGTCACTAATCCTACAATGTTCTCCTAATTCTGCTTGCAACACCTGACTGGCTTTGTTCCCCACAGTGAGACCCGGCACTGCCCCGCCAATTGTTGTATCTGCTACATGTTGATATTAGAGACTCTCTGGAATAAATATCAAGACATCTGCCCCCTCTTTAAAAATTATCACGGCCCGAATGAATGTTTGGAATTGAAATGCCTGAATACAATAATCCTATTATTGTATTTACACACATCAGTAAATTGGTTATATATCTGCTCCTGTATTTTCTTT
>NW_025114276.1:0-1003 GCF_004010195.1 Chiloscyllium plagiosum
GCAATATAACCCTGTACAAAGTAACCAGTACCCCATGTACAATGTAACCATTGCAGTCTGTACAATGTAACCTGTGCACCCTGTGTAAAGTAACCTGTATGCCCTGTACAATGTAACCTGTGTACTTTGTACATTGTGACCTGTACACCCTGTACAATGTAACCTGTTCACCCTGTACAATGTAACCTGCACACTCTGTACAATGTAACCTGTACATCCTGTGCAATGTAACCTATGTGCCGTGTACAATGTATCATGTACTCCCTGTACCATGTAACCATTTCCCTCTGTATAATATAAACCGTTTGCCCTGTACAATGTCACCTGTATGCCCTGTGCAATGTCACCTGTGTGCCCTGTGCAAAGTTAGCTGTATGCTCTGCACAATGCAACCTGTGCACCATGTCAAAGTAACCTGTACACCCTGTACAATGTAACCTGTACACCCTGTGTAATGTAAGCTGTCCGCTCTGTACAATGTCCCTTGTATACCCTGTGCGATGTAACCTGTATGCCATGAACAATGTAACCTGTTCACTCTGTACAATGTAACCTGTACCCCCTGTACAATGTAACCTGTACACCCTGTACAATGTAACCTGTACACCCTGTACAATGTAACCTGTTCACTCTGTACATTGTAACCTGTACACCCTGTACAATGTAACCTGTACACCCTGTACAATGTAACCTGTTCACTCTGTACAATGTAACCTGTACACCCTGTACAATGTAACCTGTAAACCCTGTACAATATAACCTGTACACCCTGTGTAAAGTAACCTGTATGCCCTGTACAATGTAAATGGTGTACTTGGTATATTGTGCACCCTGTACAATGTAACCTCGATGCCCTATACAATGTAACCTCTATGCCCTATACAATGTAACCTCTATGCCCTGTACAATGTAACCACAATGCCCTGTGCAATGTAACCTCTATGCCCTGTGCAGTGTAACCTCTATGCCCTGTACACTGTAACCTCTATGCCCTGTACAATGT
>NW_025114277.1:0-1003 GCF_004010195.1 Chiloscyllium plagiosum
ATCCGTATTTCATCTTCCCTTTATTAGCCTGTAATTACTCATCCTCTGTTACTCTTTACCTAATCCTACCTTTACCTATATTTGATCCTATATATTTCATTGTATTTAACCATATCTCTCACTTCTGCTCAGTTCAACACTCCCCCTATTACTCTCTGTCCCTATTATTTTATATTTAACCATCTCACGATAATTTTCCATTGAATCCGCTCTATTGAAACTGATGTTTGAGACTACAGTGTTTAACTCTGTCTCTGTATTCAGTTTTCTCCCTATTGCTCACTAATTCGCCTTCTCCTTATTAGTCTTCATTTAATCCTCTCCATTCTGTATTTATCGCTCTCATTTTTCCTGTATTTAAGACTTTCCCAATTATCCTGCATTCAACTCTCTTCTCATGAGTCTATATTTAGTTCTTTCTCTATTACACTGTATTAACTCCACTTTCTTTCCCCTTAACGTAATCCTCACTATACTCCTCTCTATTCAACATCCTCCCTGTTACTCTGTATTAAATCTTCTCACGTTCCACAAAGTTTGCTAACCAGTCCTCAAGTTACTGATTTTATGCTTACACAGTATGTCACACTGACCCAGCTAGCACAAAGCTGGTTCTTTGAGTGAGCAGAACCCCTGACCTTCCTGTTTACAGCTGTCAGCCAGGACCCCCTGATTAGAGCAGGTTAACAGGCCCAATCACGAAACTCATATTCTATGAGATCTAACTGGCTTACCTCATTATATTCGTTATATTTTGCCCTGTATTAACCCTCTAACTGTGCCCCTGTAATCAATACTCACTCTTACTCTCTATGTACTTCTCCCACAATTACTTTCAATGAAATCTTCTCCATGTTTTGTCTTTAACATCCTGCTGCCATTTCTTGTGTTCAGCTCTCTCCCTATTAGTCCCTATTTAACCCTCCAATTATATTTTAATAATCTTCCCATTATACTTGATTAAATTATATATTAATTACAATCGTTAACCCTCTCTCTATCT
>NW_025114278.1:0-1003 GCF_004010195.1 Chiloscyllium plagiosum
AATATCATGATGCCCACAACCAGTTTCTTATGTAACCATGGAAACATCAGCATTGTCACATCGGGTAAAACACTCTCCTAGATCAAACTCTCACGAGGAATTTCTTTCCCTGAAGGTTTTTCTGTTGTTAAGGCTTGAGGTGACTGAGGTGCAGAGAGGGACAGTGTGGGGAGTCCGTGAAAGTGTCAGACTGTGCCATCATGGACAATAAAATAACTACAGGAACAGGGTCAACAGGAACTTCCTGCAGATCCACTCCCACAGCCACCATCATTCTGTAGGTGATTCCTTCATGAAGGAGGGAACAAAATATCCTGTTTTGTCTCTTTCCAGACTTTCCTCTTCAAGAGTTAGGTCACTCAGTAACTGTAGCAGAAAGTTTCCTGCAGCTCGTCATTTCCAGACCTTGGAGTTCTGAACATTGCTGCAATGCAGAGGCTGTTTTGTTCATTAATGCCCCTCACTCAGTAACTGTAGCAGAAAGTTTCCTGCAGCTAATCATTTCCAGACCTTGGAGTTCTGAACATTGCTGCAATGCAGAGGCTGTTTTGTTCATTAATGCCTCTCACTATGATGTCAATTGGGGATGAACACTGGATGTTTGAGTCTAAGAGTTTTGTAAATCTTCTGCAAGATTCTCAGTTTCCACCTGAAAAGCTTGATTGCCTTATGTGCCTGTTAATAGTTGGTCTTTATATTCTGTCGTCTCACTGAGGGAGTCACACTGTGCCATTCCTTGCTGAGATTGAATGGGTCAAGCTGGTTTTAACATTTCCACGTTAACATTTACCGAGGAACACTCTCCGTACGCAGGAGCTCTATAGTCTGTTCTTATCAACTTTGACTGAACAAACATTCCAGTTTATCCCTGGCTGACTGATGGGTTGGTTTATAACTTCCCACTACCATCTACATATCTCAGTGATTTCAGCACAGGGGATATTAACTTGTTCTAAGTTCAGCTTAGAAATCTCTTTATCCCTGGGTAGCTTTTTATTAGCTA
>NW_025114279.1:0-1003 GCF_004010195.1 Chiloscyllium plagiosum
ATGGGGAATGTAACATAAATCAAGCAGCGCATGTTTAATATTGTTATGGTCCTAGTTCCCACTGCGGTCAGATATTCCATTTCATTCACTCCCCTACAAATGGTTATATTCTATTGTCAGGGACAGTCCTCCTTATGTAACTGGGGGGAGTTGGTCCTCTGCAGTTCGTAACCCACACTTTAATTTGAGAAATGCTCCCAGTATCACTTGGATTGGGGTTAGTTGTTCCCTCGCTGCTGCTCGCACTGGAAATGACCGACGGCTTCGAAGGGTGAGTTGGTCCTCTGCAGTTCGTAACCCACACTTTAATTTGAGAAATGCTCCCAGTGTCACTTGGATTGGGGTTAGTTGTTCCCTTTTGGCTTGGAACCCACGCTCAGTAAAATTCAAATCGAAAGACTCTCACTGAATCACATTGTCACTGAAATCTGATGTTCGCTTCAGGTTATTGCACATGAAATAAAATTCTACAGTGAAAAACATTCCCAGTAAAATTTGCAATTGGTATCACAGGTATTCTCCCGTCAGTGCTCCACACTGACTACAATGATACCCAAAGAAAAGCAGAGCACTGGGTCAGAAATTGCTATGGGAGCAGTTCCCCCTACTCAGTACAATTTTACAATGACCCATTCTCTCAGCAACATGAGGACACAGCCATCAGAGGTAACAACAATGACTGCAGATGCTGGAAACCAGATTCTGGATTAGTGGTGCTGGAAGAGGGTCCAGCCTGTGGATTGGGATCCCCATTCCATACAATTCCACAATCAGGAATACCTTCACTCAGACTCATTCCTGGCGATCTGGATCAACGGTGGCACGGTGGCACAGTGGTTAGCACTGCTGCCTCACAGTGCCAGAGACCCGGGTTCAATTCCCGCCTCAGGCGACTGACTGTGTGGAGTTTGCACATTCTCCCCGTCTCTGCGTGGGTTTCCTCCGGGTTTTCTCCCACAGTCTAAAGATATGCAGGTCAGGTGAATTGTCCATACTAAATTGC
>NW_025114280.1:0-1003 GCF_004010195.1 Chiloscyllium plagiosum
TGCAGAAGCACCTGGACAGGAAAAGAGGGGAGGTCCACTGACCAGGAAAGGAAGACTGCTTTAGTATGGAAGAATAGAATATGGTTGCGCAGGCCTGGAGGGCCAAAGGGCCTATTCTTTCACTGTACTGTTGGTTGAGAAATATGAACATTCATGTCCAGAAGTGAGGTGGTCCAGAAGTGAAGTGAGCTAACCAGATAGACAGATTGTAAGATCCCTACAGGGACTCAATCACTGAGTCGCATATTATACATTTGCCAGAAAAGAAGCAACATTCACAGCGAATGACACCGTCCTTTCACTCCCCTGGAACCAGAGGTCATGCTGCATTAGATATACAGTCCTTTCCCTTCTCTTGAATAGGGGAGTCAGGGTGCATTACAAACGTGTCTTTTCGCACACTGAGACCGGAGGTTTCCGCGCATTAGGTAGAGAGTCCTTCCCGTCCTCAGGAATCGGGCTCTACAACGCATCATATGTACGATTCTTTCCCCCCTTTGGGACTGACATCATGGTGCATTAGACACACTATCCATTCCCCGCTCTTCGACTGGGTGTCACAATGCGTTGGATATGTTGATACTTTCCACTCTCTGGTACCAGGCGTTAGAGTTCATTAGATACACCTTCCTTCACTGCTCTGGGACTGGTGTCACTGTGTTACACACACTGTCCTTTCCTCGCTTTGGGACTGGTGTCACGGTGTGTTAGGTACATCATCCTTTTCCACCCTCTGTTGCTGGGAGTCAGAGTGCATGAGATACATTTTCCTTCCCGCTCTGGAACTGGTGTCACGGAGTTAGACGCACTAGCCTTTCCACGCTCAGGGCCTGGTGCCACATCGTATTAGATACATTGTCCTTTCCCCACCCTTATGGACAGCGAGTCAGAGTGCAGTGAAGGACAGTGAAGTAGAAAGAGAGACAAATGGAGAAGGTGGTGTATTGCTGCAGACAGATTACTTTACTCAATGATGTATTTATCAGTGAAATATCAGTGATGT
>NW_025114281.1:0-1003 GCF_004010195.1 Chiloscyllium plagiosum
GAGAAGGTTATTGATGCTTGTCCTGCATTGCTGTACATTTCCTCAGACCGCAGATAGTGCACTGAGCTGGGTGGGGAGCTCAAAACATGCTTGGTGGGTCTGGTGGTGTGGCCCCCTCTGGGACGAGAATGGTCCCCCTCTCTACTACCCCATCCACCAGGATGTCTGTGCTCCGTCGACAAACCGTGGTGTAATTGTCCCTTATCTGCCATGCTCGGGGTAAACTGTGCAGGGCAGCTCCGAACTGAGAAAGCTCAACCGTGAGCCCAGTGGCCTTTTAAAGATGGCGCCAGTGCCAGGGCTCACGGACTACCCAGGGGCATCCGGGAGATGGTGAGTACCTCCAGCCATGATGGGTGGGAGAATCAGGCTGGTATTGAATGAGAGGGACACCATAGCGTGGGGTGGATAGTTAATGAGGTGACTTCGACAATGATAGCACGAGGAAACTAGCTCAGCCACGTACAGACAATCCCTCTGTCACACTCAATGAAAATGTCCTTAATTCTAACAAATTATTGTTAGAATCTGCCCAATGAGTCATAGATTCTGTTTAAACTAATTCCAGTTAAAAAGATGCAGAACAAATGCTCATCTGACTTCACACCAATATCTCTTTTTGCAATCCTTCCTGGAAAGACTGGCTGATGTTACAGGATGCTATCAAAGTGTCTACATTCCATAATTCTGCAACCTGGGAACACATCCTTCCATGACCTGTCTCTCAGTCTCTCCCTCCGTGTCTATACCCCAAACCCCTCCCATGTGCAGATATTTAAAGTGATTCCCCCGCCATATCTCTATGGCAATGATGTTCACACCCACAGCACCCTCTTGTCATGTCACAATGGAGATAAGGAGCTGGAAATGGATGGGAGCTGCACATCCTGTAACTTCTAGCATGGGCTGCAATGTTCCCCACACTGGGCAGTGATCTAACACAGTGTTACTGAGCAATACACTGTGGGGGTGTACGCAGTCCAAAATGCCGGGAGGGTAACTG
>NW_025114282.1:0-1003 GCF_004010195.1 Chiloscyllium plagiosum
GTGCCCTAAACTGAGGAGGCTCTATATTTCCTGTTTATATATGTTTATTTCACCAGCCAGCACAAAGTCAGTGGCCTATAATGAGCAGACTCAACCTCCTGGTTATATATATTTATTAAACCATCCAGCACGGAGTCAGTACCCCAAACTGAGGAGAAACTGAATCTCCTGGTTATATAGATTTAAATGGACAGCCCTTAAATGAGCAGAATCTATATCTCTTGGTTTTATATGTTTATTTAACCAACCAGCACAGAGTCAGTGACGTATAATGTGTAGAATCTAAATTTCCTGGTTATATATATTTATTTAATCAGCCAGCATACAATCAGTGCCTTAAAATGAGGAGACACTAAATCTCCTGGTTATATATATTTATTTAACCAGCCAGCACAGAGTCAGTGCCCTAAACTGAGGAGACACTAAATTCCCTGATTATGTATGTTTATTTAACCAGCCAGCACATCGTCTGAACCCTAAAATGAGCTAACTCTAAATCTCCTGATTATATATTTATTTACCCAGTCAGTCCAGAATAACTGCCCCAAACTGAGGAGACTCCAAATATCCTGGTTATATGTGTGTATTTGTCCATACAGCACATACTCTGAGCCCTAAACTGGGGCGAATGCAAATCTCCTTGTTATATATATTTAGTTAACCAGCCAGCCCAGAGTCAGTGCCGAATAATGAGCACACTGTAAATGTCATGGTTATATACATTCATTTAACCAGCAAGCACAGAGTCAGTGCTCTAAACTGAACAGACTCTCAATCTCCTGGTTATATATATTTATTTAACCATCCAGCACAGAGTCAGTGCTCTCGACTGAGGAGACTCTAAATCTCCTGGTTATAAAAATTTTAGCCAGCCACCACTAAGTCAGTGCCCTAAACTGAGGAGACTCTAAAACTCCCAGTTATATATATTTAAACAGACAGCACAGAGTTAGTGCCCTAAAGTAAGGAGACTCTAAAGCTCCTCGTTATATATATTTAAACA
>NW_025114283.1:0-1003 GCF_004010195.1 Chiloscyllium plagiosum
TCTAAGAGAGTCCAAAAATTCTTTAGCCTTTTCCGGCGATCCAAAGTTATAACGGATCTTCATGGTTAAAGCGTATCATCGCTGGGTGGCGTAAGGAGTACTGAATATTTAAGTCCCTTAAACACTTTTTCGCCTCATCGAATGCCTTCCTCTTTCAGACCAGAGCTGGGGAAAAGTCCTGGAATAACATGATCTTGGATCCTTTGTAGATCATGTCTTGGGAATCTTTTCCAAGATTTCTAGAGGCTTCTAGGAGTATCTGCCTCTCCTTATAGCTTTGCAGCCGGAACAGGACCGGGCGGGGACGCTGGTTCGAGCCGGGACCGTGTATTGCAACCCGGTAGGCCCATTCTACCCTTACCTGGCCTGATCCAGCCTCCAGATTTAAAAGCTGTGGCAGCCACTGCTCGAGAAACGCTGTAAACTGGCCGCCTTCTTCCCATTTGGGAAGGCCCAGCAAACGAATATTTTTTCGACGACCTTGATTATCGAGGTCGTCAATGTGATTCTCTAAGGTCCAGACTCGCTGTTCGAGAGTCCGGATCCGATCCACGGCTGATTGCGCTGTAGTTTCGGAGTTCGCGGCCTTTAGCTCTGCCCGTCCGACTCGGCGCTCGATTTCCTTAATGTCTCGGTCGTGCTTTTGCAGCGCGGCCGAGAGTGAGTCCCATCGACTTCGGCATTCTTCAATAAAAGCGTCGGTCTTCGCATCCAGTTTGGAGATTATTTTCGCGAGGCTCGCCACCGTAGGTAAATCCCCCGGGGCAGCTGCGGACGCCTCTGCTGTAGCTAGAGAGGGTGGGGGAGGGGTTCCTGCTTGCTGAGAGCTGCGGGCTCCCTTCCCTTTAGTCATTTTTACTGAAGATTAGATTGTTTAAAATTAATACTAAGCAACTAATTAAATTAAACAGCTATTTTAAATGATTTGGTGAGTGTGGTGGGGGTGGGTGGCCTTCTTTGCCCAAGTCTTGGAAGGAGCACTACAGACTCAGACTTGCTGGGT
>NW_025114284.1:0-1003 GCF_004010195.1 Chiloscyllium plagiosum
GGTGAACATTCCAATGTCAGAACCATGTGTATCGAAACCTGATAACAACCGATTAAAGCTACCGCACTTGGCTGGTTACATTATAAACAGCAGACCTACCATCTGGTGGAGAGGGGGAAATGATCCCAAGACAAACAGATAAGATCGAATCTCTGCAGTCAAGCCACATCCTGTCATCAATGTCGATGGATTAATAAACAACTTACAGGAGGAGAGGGCTCCACAAATATTCCCAGCCCTGTCCATCAGTGTAAAAGACAAGGATGCAGTATCTGCACCATCCTCAGCCCGAAGTATTGAGTCGATAATCCAATTTACCCTCCTCGTGATGCCCACAGAATCCCAGATGCCAGTTTTCGACCAATTCGATTCGCTGCACGTGACATGAAGAAACAGCTGAACACAGTAGATATTACAAAAGCAATGGACCCGGACACCATTCCTGCAATAGGCATCAAGATTGTACTGTACGACAAGCCGTGTCGCTAGGGAAGCTGATTCAATCCAGCTAAACTCTGACATCTGCCTGGCCACGTGAAAAGTTCCTCAACTATACCCAGTCCCATAACAAGGGAATGACTACAGTCTGACCACTTACCACGCCCTCGGTCCCGTCGCGATCATCACATTGGTGGGAGTTCTTTTTGACAGAGCTGTCAAGCAACACAGAAATAATGTGCGCAGTGTGGTTTCCGATAGGTCCCCATGTGGAGATGGTGCTGTTGTGCAAATGTCACTGGATTACTTATCCATACCAGGATAATGCTCTGGCAGCTGGTGGAAGTTGAAAACAATTAATAAAATATCGAGACATAAAACCTGGTGCCAGTAATATTGATCTTAATCTAATGTCCATTGTAAACATCTGTCCCTTCCCCAATGTACTTTCAGGAAGTGAATCTCCCGTACTTCCTAGTCTGGCCTACAAGTGTCTCCAGACACACAGACATGTGATAAACTCTACAATCTTCTCTGAAACAGCCAAGCAAGACACTCAATTGAA
>NW_025114285.1:0-1003 GCF_004010195.1 Chiloscyllium plagiosum
GCAACAAGTTGTGTCTGCACGTGTCAATTTTACCCTCGCCTCAACTGTAACATCTCTCCAACAATGTGGAAAATGACTCAACTATGTCCCGTCCCCTATAAGGATGAAGACAACCTGATTAATTACTTCCCCCTCAGTCTCATCACCACAGTCAAATTTGTGGGTATTCTTTTTGACAGAGCTGTCAAGCAGCACAGAAATAACATGCTCAGGGTAATTTCCGACAGGTCTCCATGAGGAGGTGATATTGTTGTGGAAGTATCAATGGGTGACTAAGACAGATCAGGCTAATGCACTGGCAACTGGTGGACGTTTAAAACAATTAATAAAACATTGCAATCTAAAATCAATAACAGTGACGTTAAAGCCAACGTCGATTTGTAATCACCATATTATTTCCCCAACGTACTTTCACTGAGGAAATCACCCGTTCGTTCCTGGTCTGGCCTAAAGGTGACTCCAGACCCACCAAGCACATGAAAAGAATCTTCAATGGTCTCTGAAACGGTCAAGCAAGTCTCTCAATTGTATCGAACGGCTCCATGGTTTTAAAGGATAAATCTGGACAGAACACTCGGCACCAGCCTCCGTTTAAAAAAAAGGAGTGGGCACCAGAGTCTTGTCGACTCTGCGGAAACGTCCTTCCAAACATCTGAGAGCTTGTGAAAACATTTCCAGAGATTTCCTGTAGACTGCGCATAAACATCATGAATGGAGTAGATCATCCAATACAATGAACCTTCCCCATTCTAGTTCATTACCGAACGTCTCCTCAATCCACTTTCGCACAGACTGTACACAGTCCTTAATGTGATTGACCTTGGGAAATATAAAATAGGAACAACACTAATCTCTTTTGTCTGTCAGGTTTTGGACCCAACCCATTATAAGTATGTCTGATCCGATATCTCCATAGTGAACACCTGCTCTCTCCCTATCCATTTAGAGTCTCAAACTGCCTTGGCTTCCTCAACCTTGTGCTGCAGAGAATTCCACAGTGTCA
>NW_025114286.1:0-1003 GCF_004010195.1 Chiloscyllium plagiosum
TAAAACTCTGTATGCCTTCTTAACAACCCTGTCCACCTGTGTGGCAACTTTCAAGGGTCTGTGTACCTGGACACTGAGATCTCTCTACTCATCTACACGACCAAGAATCTTACCAATAGTACATTACTTTGCATTCCGTTTACTCGAACCAAGGTGAATCACCTCACACTTGTCCACACTAAACTCCATTTGTCACCTTTCAGCCCAGCTCTGCAGCTTATCTATGTCTCTCTGTAAACTACAACATCATTCGTCACTATCCACAACTTCACTGACCTTAGTGTCTTCTGCAAATTTACTCACCCACCCTTCTACGCCCTCATCCAGGTCGTTTATAAAAATGACGAACAGCAGTGGACCCAATACCGACCTTTGCGGTACACCACTGGTAACTGGACTCCAGGATGAACATTTCCCATCAACCACCACCCTCTGTCTTCTTTCAGCAAGCCAATTACTGATCCAAACGGCCATATCTCCCACAATCCCGTTCCTCCGCATTTTTTACAACAGCCTACTGTGGGGAATCTTATTGAACACATGGCTGAAATCCATATACACCACATCAACCGGTTTGCTTTCATCTACCTGTCTGGCCACCTTCTCAAAGAACTCAATAAGGTTCGTGAAGCACGGCCGACTCTTCACAAAACCGTGCTGACTTATCTCTGAGAGGTACATATCTATCTCGGACACTCAGGAGCTTTTCCTTGAATAAGCTCCACTTTTCTAATATGCCCATCCCCGGCAGTTTCCTTCTCCATCCTATGCTTCCAAATCTTGCCTAATCGCATCGTAATTGCCTTTCTCCCAGCTGTAACTCTTGCCCAGTGGTATACACCTATTCCTTTGTATCACTAAAGTAAACATAACAGAATTGCGATCGCCATCACCAAAGTGCTCACCTACTTCCTTTTCTACCACCTGGCCAGGCTCATTACCTATTACCAAATCTAATGTGGCTTCACCCCTTGTTGGACTGTCTGCATACAGTGGCAAGAAT
>NW_025114287.1:0-1003 GCF_004010195.1 Chiloscyllium plagiosum
ATACAAAAGAACTGGTGGTCTGAAGTACATATACTTTAATGCAAGGAGTATAGTGGGTAAGGCAGATGAATTTAGGGCTTGGATTGGTGCCTAGGAATATGATGTTATTGCAAACTTGGTTGAAGGAAGGGCATGATTGGCAACTAAATGTTCCAGGATATAGACACTTCAGACAGGACAGGGAGGGATGTAAAAGGGGGTGGAATTGCATTGCTGGTCCGGGACGATATCACGGCTGTGCTAAAGGAGGACACTATGGAGGGCTTGAGCAGTGAGACATTATAGGTGGAGCTGAGAAATAAGAAGGGCGCAATTACATTGTTGGGGCTGTATTACAGGCCTCCCAACAGTGAGTGTGAGGTAGAAGAACAAATAGATAAACAGATTATGGAAAGATGTAGAGGCAATAGGGTAGTGGTGATGGGAGATTTTAATTTTCCCAACATTGACTGGGTATGTTTAGCGTCAGAGGTCTGGATGGGGCAGAATTTATAAGAAGCATCCAGGAGAGTTTTCTAGAACAGTATGTAATAGTCCGACGAGGGAAGGGGCCATATTTGACCTGGCGTTGGGGAATGAGCAAAGCCGGGAGGTAGAAATTGCGGTGGGGGATTTCTTTGGGAACAGTGATCACAATTCTGTAAGTTTTAGAATACTCGTAGACAAAGATGAGGGTGGTCTGAAGGGAACAGCACTAAACTGGGCCAAGGCCAATTATATCCAAATTCAGCAGGAGCTGGGAAATGTAGATTGGACACAGCTATTTGAAGAGATAGTCCACATTTGAGATGTGGGAGGCTTTCAAAGATAGTTTTAAGATAGTGCAAGATAGGCATGTCCCATTGAAAGCCAAGGATAGGAAAGGCAAGATTCGTGAACCGTGGAGAAATCATATAACTAGCCAAGAGGAAAAGGGAAGCTTACATAAGGTCCAGGCAGCTAAGAACAGAATGGGCCCTGGAGGAATTTCAGGAGAGTAGGACAGGTCTTAAACAAGGAATCA
>NW_025114288.1:0-1003 GCF_004010195.1 Chiloscyllium plagiosum
ATTGGGAAATTACTGAAATGATGGAAGCAGTTTGTCTAAAAGTTGATCCGGGTCACAATGCTTTTGCTTATTTAATCTCTTGACATTTCATCACAGCATCTGCATGATTTCTCAGTCCAGCAATGACCACCTCCTTTGAAAATTATCCACTTATGATCTTCAGGCACACAGCTCCCAAACCCTGCCAACTCGGTTTTCCTTCGAAATGTGCACACACCAGGTAGTCCTGGCAGGCCACCATCTGAAACTGTTCTTGTCACAGTGAACTTTATTCCTTGTTGTACTAAAAATATTTTACCTCTCCCTTCCCATTCTCCTCTGTAACA
The DNA here is from genome assembly GCF_004010195.1 of Chiloscyllium plagiosum. NCBI lineage: Eukaryota > Metazoa > Chordata > Chondrichthyes > Orectolobiformes > Hemiscylliidae > Chiloscyllium > Chiloscyllium plagiosum. The sequence continues at coordinate 327 of NW_025114288.1, forward strand.
TATTCAAGTTTGATTCAACCCCTAACATTGTCCAGTTCCATCAACTTTGCTGCAAAGTCCTATTTTCACTTTCACAAAATGGTTTCGAAAATGAGAACTGGGAAAGATATTTGCAAGGGACTAAAACACCATAATACAATAAGATGTAGCAGCATACATAGGCCATTCAGTCCATCAAATCTGCTCTTTGCAATGAGGTCATGACTAATCTGATAATCCTCAATTCCACTTTTTTGTCTTTTCCACATAACCCTTGATTCTCTTACTGCTTTAAAATCTGACTCTCTCAGCCTTGAATACATTGTATGACCAAGGCTCAACAGGCCTCCACAGTAAAAGATTCCACTGTTTCTCCACACTCTGAGTCAAGAAATTCCTCCTCAGCTCTGTCTTAAATACACAATCCTTTCTCTGCGATTATGCCCATTGGACTGAGATCAACACAACATTCTGCAATTGATAAAGTATGGGAGAGGGAGAGCACTCATTTATAAATATATTAAGCTAACATTCATTGCCAGGAGGTTATTAAAGTCTGTGTTTCTGGTTAGAGTGAACACCACAAACAATTTCAGCCAGAGGGAGCTAGGACTTGTCTGAAAACTTTGAACGAGGTAGTGGTTTCGGAAATGTATTGGGTATTATTTCTGTAAAGTCCAGGTCGGCACCATAGAGAC
>NW_025114289.1:0-1003 GCF_004010195.1 Chiloscyllium plagiosum
ACTCTGTCCTTTGATCAAAGTGAATTTGTAATTCTTGTTCAGTTTATGAATTGTCAGAAACTTGTTTTTATTTTTCCATTCACCTGTTCATTTTGACCGTAAGGTTGAAATGCTTTGAAAATATTGGAGTTTGTTCATTTAAAAATAAGGTTTGCGCATCTCTCACATATCTCATTTCTTGCATTATGATTCAAGAATGTTTCCTAGTGGAATTCAAGTAAATTCCAAACATTTGTTGACTTCAAATAAGATCTGTAACACCCAGTTATCAATCTGTTGTTAATGTTTCAACTGGTTACATTGACATTGATTAAGAACTCATTCAGAGAGATCAACTAACAATTATAAACTATTTGCAGGATTATTGAATTGAAAGAAAGATACAGACGTGCAAACACTTTTTGGAAGGAATTGCTTTTTCATTCAAATGTGTAGGCTGTTCAAGAAATCTATATCGCCTTCCATTGGTTTTCTTGTCGAGAATGCAAATTGATAATTCATGTGAATTTTAATGTGTTCTGTATTTTGAAATTTGTATCAGATTTAAGAAGAAAAAGAGGAGCAATTAACATGAAAACTTCAGTGAATAGAAAGCACAGGAAATTAAATTTACAGAGGTAACCTTTAGTATTATCTCTGAATATTCAGTCAGATATTTCGAATGGCAAGAGCGTGGTGCCGGAAAAGCATAGCAAGTCAGGCAGCATTCGAGGAGAAGCAGAATCGACGTTTTGGGCATGAGCCCTTCATCAGGAATCTTTTCTGATGATGGCCTAATGCCAGACAGGTCGATACTCCTGCTGTTTGGATGTGCCTGTCCTTTTCCAGTGCTACAGCTTTCCTCGCTTTCTCCAAGTATATTTAATGAACATGAACTGTAAATGTTAGCATCAGCAGTTGAACAAGACCAAATAACACATTTTTTGCAATATTTATAGTGAAAACCTGTTTGAGAACATGCAACAAATACGATCGAACAACATCTCTTGCCGTTAGAATCCTT
>NW_025114290.1:0-1003 GCF_004010195.1 Chiloscyllium plagiosum
TGCTGTCGTCCCCATTGGTCTGATTTTCAACTTCAGTTTTATGTTTTCAGCTCCATTCCCCTGAGTCTGATCCTGGATTGGAGAGTGACCTGGACTAAAAGTGGAATTCAGTTGATGGTACTGGTCTATTACAGAACTAAGATGGGAATGTTGGAAGGATAGGATTCCTGAAAAACATCCCACTTTCCTTGCCTTTGGAATAACTGAGCACCTGGATTAAGACTGTTTCAGTCCCTTTCCCATTGACCTGAAGCTGTCCTCCTCTCATTTCATTTCCGATATAACCAATCCTGACCATGTGATAAATTCCCTTCACAAATGGCTGGGTAGGAGATCCTCACCAAGAACGTCACTTGGCCATTCATCCCTGCTTGACCATCCCTGTTCAATGTGTTCAAACACATTAACCTCTGACACGTTCCTCTCCCTCTTTTTATGAATTGGGTCAATTGCCTGAAATAATACAAGCCCGTTATACTGACATTTCCAGCTTTATGAGATAAAGAACTGTAACCATTCCAGACCAATGGAATTATGTAACACCTTCTAACGTTGACTGACGCATGACCTGTGACCTATTGCCCCCTAATAGCGTTCCTTCCAGCTCTGGGGGAAACAGCCTCCTGTCCTTCAGCCAGTCATACTCCCTAAAGAATTGTTCCAATGGGATGATGTCATTGTGAACCCTCTGTAGATCCTTCTCATTTCAGATCAGTTCCTCATTCCTTAACCTGGTGACTTTTGGATCACTGGATATTTCCTGATCTACACCACCCACCTGACACACACCCCAAACTATCATGGATATGTCATTGCGAGAAATAAATAGAGCCGTTGTTCCCATTGAGTATCGTTATTTGAGGTGAGAATGTTTTTCAATTGTCAATATGATCCGAACCTGCTGTTGGCTGACCCTGACTTAAAATAGCTGCCCTGTCTCTCCCCAAGAAGGGCAATGTGAGCAGTAACTCCATCAAGCCCACCTGGATCCCATTCAGCTCCA
>NW_025114291.1:0-1003 GCF_004010195.1 Chiloscyllium plagiosum
CTCAATATTCCTGGAAAGGTTAAGCTATGCCTCTAAGTCTCTTTGATCTCTTAACATGTGTAACGTCCGAATTTCACCTCACAGTCTCTTTTTCCAGTTGCAAAGCTTGTAATTCGGTTTGTTTCCACTACCCTCCTGCCTCTCATTTTATTTTGAAGACATTCTGCCCCGGGGCAGCTACTTCCCAATCCACTTTCCCCTCTCTCTACTGCCCCCCTTATTGCAGGGCAGAGTGTAATATTCTGTTAACCCGAATGGGAGGAGGTTTTCCCAATGTTGAAATCCAGGTTTCATAAGTTTATTCCCATTCTGAACCTTTATACCTAAAGGCTCTTTGTTCTGCTTTGAACACGGGGAGATTTTCTCTTTCAATGTCCTTGTTTCCAAAAGCTGCTCGTACTGTTCTCCGGTACCTCCCTGGTCGTAACTGGTCCCTGAAACGTTTTTTTTTCGCAATCCTCGCCTACAATTCCAAACTGCCTTAAAAGTTCCACCTCCTGTGCCCTCTTCAATATTCTCTTTTGCGCTTGATCTGGAGATCAGTAATTCTTAATTACCTCTTCCATTGCATCGCACTTTTTGATATCAAAGGTATCTTAGCCATTTAGTTCGTAAATCCTTCGTCCTTCTTTCCCATTTTTTCCTTGTCTTCTGACTGGAAATTTATTGATAAATATTCCAACTGCAGTCCATTTCTTCATCCTGACATATATTTCAGTCCCGCTGATCTATTATCTATTCTCTCAAAATTCAATCCTTATGCCATACAAGTCAGTAACGCCTGCCAATTATTATAAATGTTCCCTAACTCTGCAACTCACAAGCGTCACTTGCCAACCTATCAGTCCCTAACACAAATATTTGAAGGTCAATACGGAATTGTGCATGTAAGTAAGATCACAATGGTTAAACTGGAGAGTCTCTGTCTCTCTCTTACACAGCGACACCCACAATGCCTTTCTGCAAGCTTCAGCTTCTCTCTCTTACACACACAAACACACAA
>NW_025114292.1:0-1003 GCF_004010195.1 Chiloscyllium plagiosum
TACCACTTTCAAGGAGCTATGACCCTGCACTCCTAGGTCTCGTTGTTCAGCAATACTCCCTCGGACCTTACCATTAAGTGTATAAGTCCTGTTAAAATTTGCTTTCCCAAAATGCAGCATCTCATGGAAGAATGCGTATCGGGGTATGAGTAAATGGGAGAACTGGTGGGGCTTCAGTAGATGGGTTTGGTACACAGTGCCATTGCATTAGAAAATTAGTGGGAGTGCCAATACATTAGAGAATTGGAACAGAGCAGGTCTAAATGGGAGAATAGGGGCAGGGAATCAATAAAAAGGAGAAATGTTGCAAGCATCAGGAAATAGGAGTTTCAGTTCAGCACACCCCAAAATGACCAAATGTGAGTAGGGAACCAATCCGCGTAAGAATTATATCAGAGAACAGTTACATGGGCATCAATACTTGGAGACTTGCTAGAGAGAGTGTACATGTGAGAGAGGGATTGCGAGTGTGTGAGTGAGAGAGAGTGTGCATATGCAGGACTTACACAGTTAATGGTAGTGCCCTGGGGAGTGTTGTTGAACAGAGAGACCAAGGGGGGCAGGTACACAGTTCCTTGAAAGTGGTGCCACAGGTAGGCAGGGTCACAGGGTGGTGAAGGAGGCATTTGGCAGGCTTGCCTTTATCGGGCAGAGCACTGAGCCCAGGAGTTGGGACGTCATGTTACAGCTGTACAAGACATTGGTGAGTCCACATTTGGAGGACTGCATACCATCATGTTCACCTTGCTGTAGGAAGGAGGTTATTAAACTTGCAAAGGGTGGAAAACAGATTGACAAGGATGTTCCCCCAACTGGAAGGCCTGAGTTATAAGGAGAGGCTGGAACATTTTCCCCTGGAGCACTGGAGGCTGAGGGGTGATCTTATCGAGATTTATGAAACCATGATGGACTTCAATTTAAGGTGAGAGGGGAAAGATTTAAAAGGGACCTGAGGAGTAAATCTTTAACGGAGCCTGGTGTGTGTATGGAAGGAGTTTCTAGA
>NW_025114293.1:0-1003 GCF_004010195.1 Chiloscyllium plagiosum
AACTGACACATTCTCAGAGATATCCCTTCCTCAGCAATAATTAATCTCCTTTACGTCACTCCTCCTATTTCACTGATGCAATGCACAATCTAACGCTCACATTGACACTGTTCAGTGTGTACTGAGGCGGTCACTGTTCCTGGGTGAACGTGCCACAGTCTCCCTTTCAAACAAGTCCAAAAATTTCCATGCCGCAGTTCTGAGATCAATCCACAAGGACTAGCTTTTACTTACATGTATCAGAGATTATTAGAGCATCAGGCTCAGGAAAATGACGCAACGCAGTATTGAGCAGCAGATACTCTTTTGGAATAAAAAACAATATCTTTGGTTTTCTGCATTCTTAATTTCAGTTGTTCATTCGCCGATGGCTTGCATACTTTGTGGAATTTACAACTTCACTTTATAGCATGTAGATGACAGCAATGAGAATGGTGCAGAAGAGATTGACACGGGTCCTGTCAATTTGAAGTGTTGCGGTTATGAGGAGAGAATGGACAGACCGGGCTGTTTTCCTTGGAGCTGGGGAGATTGTCAGGAGTGACAGAGTCATAGAGTCAGAGAGATGTACAGCATGGAAACAGACCTTTCGATCCAACCTGTCCACGCCGAGCAGATATCCCATCACAATCTATTCCCACCTGCCAACACCGGGCCCTTATTCCTCCAAACCCTTTCTATTCATATACCCATCTATAATGCCTCTTAAATGATGCAATTGTTCCAGCCTACACAACATCTTCTGGCAGCTCGCATACCATTCTCGGCGTGAAAAAGTTGCCCCTTATGTCTATTTTAGATTTTTCCCTCTCACCCTAAACCTATGCACTCTAGTTATGTTCACTACGGTCACATGAAAAAGACTTTGTCTATTTATCCTATCCATGCCCCTCGTAATTTTATGAACCACTATAAGGTCACCTCTCGGCCTCTCACGCTCCAGGGATAACAGCCACAGCCTGTTCAGCCACTCCCTATAGCTCAGATCCTCCAAACCTGGCAA
>NW_025114294.1:0-1003 GCF_004010195.1 Chiloscyllium plagiosum
GTATCACATCCTTAAATTGTATGGTTGCTTTTGCCTTTTGCCTGCTAAATCAGTTGCGTTGATCTCTCAGTTGCCATGCACTCACATAGCAATGTCCATCTTTGACTTGGAGATGCCGGTGTTGGCCTGGGGTGTACAGAGTTAAAACTCACACAACATTAGGTTATAGTCCAATCCGTGTAATTGGAAGCACTAGCATTTGGAGCTCCGCTTCTTCATCAGGTGGTTGTGAACCTGATGAAACAACAACCTGATGAAGGAGCGGCACTCCAAAAGTTAGTGTTTCCAAAGAAACCTGTTGGATTAAAACCTGGTGTTCTGTAATTTTTAATTTTGAACTCCATCTTTGACCTTCTCTTCGTTCCTCCCAATTGTAATTTTTCTCTAAAAGTACTTTTATTCCTCGTGTTCCGTTCGCTTGAAAAGTTTCAATCCTTGCTATTTTCGTCCATCCAATACTCAATTATCGTCATCTTCTCACGCTCTTCTGTTCCTATTTAGTCTCTCTTTTTGATCTGAACATTTCTACTATTCTACTGACTTGCGATACATTTTGCCTCTTTTATGTTTATTGACAGTTACAATATAATGCTATTCCCGATTCAGTCTACCATATTTTGTTTTATCCCAGGCATTGCTTTCTCCCATACTGTGAATTACTTCCATTCTTCTATTCCCTATGTTATTACCATCGATTTTTTTAAAAATGTTGATTTTTGTGTTCCTTCATTGCATCATTTGTTAGTGCCCCTTTTATTTCTAAAACTAATATCCTCGGTGCCATAAAATAATAACTGGTGCATTATATTATGATCGACTTTAGATCCATGTAAAAAGATATGTGACATAATTGAGAAACTCTCAAAACAATCTTCAGAAGAAGACAGATTAATGCAAGTGATGAATGTTAAATCTTTACATTAACACAGTTTACTTTGCTGTTAATTATTTTTTGCTGCTTAATTTTTTGTTCCCTCCACAGTTAACCTGATAGCAATTCTCA